>NC_051209.1:19483180-19654850 GCF_015220075.1 Falco rusticolus | reverse complement strand
TCTAACAATCTACATATTTCTGAAGAAGCCTGCAGCTTCACTGGATATTTTTTAAAAGATATTCAAACTGAAAAGGTTGAAAAACACTTATCTAGACTGTCAGGGAAACAACTCAAGGTAGTGCATCACCATACCAGATGTAAGATATTTTTAGCATGCTCAAGACTCAAATTAACTTGACACAACTGTGTAATCTCCGTGTCTGTAAGGTTTTGAGATGTTAGAAATTGAATTGCATAACACAATATATCACTTTTAAACCCCAGAACATGTTGTTACTAAAAGAAAGATACTGTCAGGGAAGGAAAATTACTTGGTCAGATTTGTAAAAATTTGCTTTTAAAGAAGTCCTGAGAACACGAAAAGCAAAGATAGCTACAACTCTTCAGATGTATAGGAATCGAAAGATGTATAGAAACATTGATCCTATTGATTTAAGCCTTTATTTCACAATTGCAGCTTTGCCATGCAAGCAAATCTTTTAAGCAGTTGCAGGGAATGCTAGAATCTTTATACAATGAAAATACAACCAGAAGATTTAAAGGGTCAGAGGGATGTCTTGTCTACTAGTTGCTGATAGAGTTAAAAAGTTTTCCAGCTCAGCAACTTCCTAAACTGCCTCCAACTTCAGAGCCTACATCTCTGAACATTGCACTGCTGCCCATATACATATTTTTTTTTTTTAGATCAATAAGAAATTACATCTTTGAAGATGTAAAAGAACTCCTCTGCCTTCCACGGGAACCATAAGAGCGTCTCAGAAGACAGGAATCAAGCCCAAGACAGTACAAAACCCAAGGAATGAAAAACTTCCTCTTCTGTGAGTGCTTCCATCTTTACTATGTTAGTTTTAAGGGGCTTTCAATTCAGTCAGCTACATGAAACACATGCTGATAAGTCTTCAGCTGCAAAGAATGAGATAAAAAGGGAAATCAAGCCACTTGAGAACAAGCAGTGCAGCTGTTGAATGGACTCAGGTTTACAGTAGTTTAAATTTCATTGCTCTAAAACACAGAGAAAAGACCTGTGAAAAGCTACTGTATAAAAGCACGAATCTACAACACACACATATTTATCCCTCACTTCAATGGAGATTTATCATTATTTAATCTTGGTATAGCTACTTTTAAGTCATATTAAAAATAGCCTAAGACTCCTCAGCTAAACTTCCCTATTTAGCAAAAACAAAATTCCTTCCATAACTGTTTACATTTTATCAAAACTCATAGGTCAGTTTGTGCTAGAAGGTTAAATTTCAGCCAGCTACTGCAGATTCTTTAAACAGGGTTCCTTTACAGGAACAAGGGTGCCTGCTGCTCCATGCCAGCAGCACTGCCCCCCCCCCCAAAGGCCTCTTCTCCCAGCACATTCACAAATATGCCTTCCCCAGGGGCTCAGCATAGCTATACTTACACCAGCATTATTTTCATGCCACTGGGTTAGAAGACTATAAAAGCTGAAGACACCAAGCTGAGGGTCTGACCTCTACAATGCTATTCAGCACAGTACTACTGATAACTTCTGACTCAAAGCAGTATTTCCTCGCAAGATCGTATATAGGCTACACTCAGTATGATCAAAATTTTTAATTGGTATGCATAAAGAATTTCCAGTATACATGTAACTGGCACCAGCTACAGTTGTAATTCACTGATCTTTCAATGCCATTGGCAGTCTTCAGCAATAACCAAGGACTAAAATGTCATAGAGACAGTGCGTCTGATTGGGCACAAGTTCAAACCCCTTTTGCAGCCCTGGCAGCAGCAGGGCCTCCTGGTGGTGCTGCCAAGGAAGCCTCAGCTCCCACTGCCCATGTCACTCTTGTTTTGGGGTCGAGACACAACCATCTCCACATCTCTACACCTGCCACTTTTCAAGATCACTAAATCCACTTATAGTCAGGTGTACACCGATTGATCTAGTCTGCTTCCTCTCCCACTAGCGTGCACACAGACTTAAGCAACAGACAGGATTTTCTACACTGCCACTTTTCTTCTGAATACATGGGATCAGGTGAGCTAACAAGAAACTATCTGAACAAGCAACATGACTGCAATGAGGGAGCTGCGAAATGAAGCCCTAGCAATAGCTGGCAAGTAGGCTCAACACTACTTAGATCTGAAGGGTCAACCCAGAGGTGGCAGCTTTGCTTGGGGTTGTCCTGGTTTCAGCTGGGATAGAGTTAGTTTTCTTCTTAGTAGCTAGTACAGTGCTGTGTTTTGGATTTGGTGTGAGAACAATGTTGATAGGACACTGATGGTTTTGGTTGCTGCTACGTAATGTTTATACTATGTCAAGGACTTTTCAGTTTCTCAGGCCCTGCCAGTAAGAAGGCTGGAGGGGCACTGGAAATTGGGAGGGGACACAGCCAGGACAGCTGACCTGAACTAGCCTAAGACGTATTCCATACCATGTGACATCATGCTGAGTATATAAGCTGAGGGCAGAAGGAAGGTGGGGACATCCAGCATTATGGCATTTGTCTTCCTAAGTAACTGTTATGCGTGATGGAGCCCTGCTCTCCTGGGGATGGCTGAACACCTGCCTGCCCATGGGAAGTGGTGAAAGAATTCCTTGCTTTGCTTGTGTGCGTGGCTTTTGCTTTACCTATTAAATTGTTTTTATCTCAGTGCTAGGGTTTTACATTCCGATTCTCCTCCCCATCCCTCTGGGTGAGGGAGGAGTGAGTGAGCGGCTGCGTGGTGCTTGGTTGTTGGCCAGGGTTAAACCACGACAGGGTACAGTGTGGCCCCAAACAGGCACCACAAGGCTTTGGTAGATGGACAATTTGGCTGTGAAGAGGAACATGGGCAGCCCTGAATTTTATCTCTGTAACACAGTTTGGTACCAAGACCAAATCCCTTTCCCCACTTGTAAACTGGGGATAAGTATTACTTATGCGCTTTAGAGGGGTGTCACGGGGACAAATTAGTTCCCATTTGAACTATGAAAGTGAAAAGCACTGTATAGTTAATACTAAATATTAAAACCTTTAAATAAACTGTGTCATTTTATAATCTCTGGCTTTAACTTCTGTCATGACTGATCTTTGAAATAGGTTTTAAGTCATGTACTTACAGTTAAATACAGTAAATATTTATACTCAGGCATATGGATATGGCCATACATACTCATATTCTTTTACTAAAATTACAAAATGGCAATCTTCGCAATCAGAGCAGAAATACTGTACACAGTTGTTTGTAACACTAAACACCAAAATAAAATTTGAAAACAGAGTATTTGAAAACCTTTTATATTTATGTTCATAACAGGTTACATGTTAAATATAATCAACTCCCAAGTTATAAGAAGCAGCAGCATTATACGAAAATTAAACTTAGATCATTTACATAGCAATTTTAAGAGCAACTGCTTTAAAAACGAGCAACCGTATTCAAAAATTGGTATCATATATGGAGAACTTAACCTCAAAAAGTAAATAGAAGCAAAGCAAGGGCCCTTGACGAAAATAGGCTAAGAATAGCTTATATTGCAAGCTATTCAGGAGAAGGATCTACAGTAAATCTTAGTTAAAATAACAACAGAATGTAGCATATTCAAGGTAAACTTCTTCCTTGGTCCTTATTTCTGAAGTATCACAAAAGTTGGTTTAACCTTCAAAGTAAACCATGCCGAATTACTCAGCCATACAGAACGCCTTGAAATTAAATTTATAAAAGTCTTATAAACTTAATTATCAAATGAACTTTAGATCAGTTAGTACTTATTAAATGTCATATAAAAAATGATTACAAGTAAAAAGCATAAGTACTATGCAAAGATTGAATGATCCCAGCTAGAAACCAATACTGATGCACGCTTATTCACAGCAGAACAGCAACTGATTTTATAAACTTGGTGTACTCCAAATTATTCTAAACAATAATTATATAGTGTTATAACATTGTGACCAGCAACTATTAAAGCAATACATTGAATGTTTACAATAAACTTTGTTTTAACATGCTCTGGACAGATCTGTTATCTCAACACTTTGAGCCCCACACTGGGTGCCAGAAAGGACTGTCATGGTTTAACCCCAGCCGGCAACTAAGTACCATGCAGCTGCTCACTCACTCCTCCCCCTGCTGCATGGGAAAAAGTATTAGGAGGAAAAAAAAAAAACAAACAAGCTTAAACCTGTGGGTTGAGATAAGAACAGTTTTACAATTAAAATGAAGTAAAACATTATACTAACACTAATGATTGTAATGAAAAACAAGAAGAGAAAGAGAAATAAAATTCAAGTAAAAAACCCCAAAACAAGTGATGCACAATACCACCCACTGACAGATGCCCAGAGCCAGTCTCCGAGCAGTGATACCAGCCCCCCAGCTAACTCCCCAAAATTTATATACTCAGCATGACGTCATATAGTATGGAACAACCCTTTGGCCAGTTCGGGTCACCTGTCCTGGCTGTGTCCCCTCCCAATTTCCAGTGCCCCTCCAGCCCTCTCACTGGCAGGGCCTGAGAAACTGAAAAGTCCTTGACATAGTATAAACATTACCTAGCAGCAACCAAAAACATCAGTGCCCTATCAACATTGTTCTCACACTAAATCCAAAACACAGCACTGTATCAGCTACTAGGAAGAAAATTAACTCCATCCCAGCCAAACCCAGGACATACAGAAAAAAGATCATAAACTTAACAATTTAAAAATATTATGCCTTTGATTCCCCAAATGATTCAAAGGTTAGACATAAGTCACTTCATCTTCTATTTAATTTACGAACTCTAGGGTGGAATACAACACCTGTTCAGCAGCACACAGCATCAAAGCAAAACAGCAACTGATGTGAAGCAGCCAATATTAATGAGAGAAAATGTAAAGACAGGACAGGGATGCTGCTTTTCATTAGGACAGTTAATTTTTTCCATGGTAGCTTGTATAGGACTGTTTTGGATTTGCGCTGAAAACAGTGTTGATAATGCAGAGATGTTTTAGTTATTGCTGAGCAGTGCTTACACAGAGTGAAGGCCTTTTCTGCTTCTCACACCACCACACCAGCAAGTAGGCTGGGGGGTCGAAAAAAGTTGGGAGGAGACATAGCTGGGACAGCGCTGACCCCAACTGACCAAAGGGATATTCCATACTACATGACATCATGCTCAGCAATAAATAGCTGGAGGAAGAAGGAGGAAGGGGACATTCAGAGTGATGCTTTGTCTTCCCAAGCAACCATTATGCATGATAGAGCCCTGCTTTCCTGGAGATGGCTGAACACCTGCCTGCCGATGAGAAGCGGTGAACGAATTCCTTGTTTTGCTTTCCATGTGTGCATGGCTTTTGCTTTACCTATTAAACTGTCTTTATCTTAAGCTTCAAGTTTTCTCACTTTTACTCTTCTGATTCTATCCCCCATCGCACTGTGGGGGGAGTGAGTGAGTGGCTGTGTGGGGTTTAGTTGCCAGCTGGAGTTAAACCACAACAGTCCTTTTTGAGGCCCAATGTGGAGCTCAAAGGGTTTGAAATAAAAGCAGATCTGATTGGAATGCAGTAGATCAAATTTATAGCTGTTATTGCTGTTTACGTATTAAAGGGCAGGCTCCTGTGCTTGCTTGCCTTGCTGTATATTGTATATTGCTCATTAGTGACTGCTGCTTGCTTTCACTGCTTGCTGCACTGCTTATCATCTCACTGTGCTGGGCCCAGGAACATTCTGATAACAGCAATGGTGATGCACCAGGGCTGGTAGATGGCCAAGGTATCACTGCTGTTTCTGTGCTGCTGTACTGGACAGGCTGGAACTCCAGTGTGAACTCGAGTCAAAGGGACTGTGACCTGTGGATGAGTCCATGTGGGAGCAGGACACCCCAAAGCGTCTGTGGCCGTGGATAAGCCCACGTCAGAGCAAGTATAACCATGGCTACAGTTGCTTTGGGATGTGTCTGTGCTGCAGCAGGTATACCTCTGAAGGGATTGCGGCCCAAGGACAAGTCCACGCTGGAGAAGGTATGCCTTGAAGCATCAGTGGCTGTGCATGAGGTCATGCTGGAGCACCTCAAAGCGTGTGGCCACGGATAAGCCCACGACAGAGCAGGTACACCCCTGGAGGGACTGCAGCCAAGGGTAAAGGCCATGCTGGAGCAGTTTGACTTCTGAAGGGACTGTGGCTGTGAGTAAGGCCACACTGAAGCACGTATATCTCTGAAGGCATTGTGGCCCATGGAGAAGGCCACACTGGAATAGGTGTACCTCAAAGCAACTGTGGCTGTGGATAAGTCCATGCTGGAGCAGGTATACCCCTGGAGAGACAATGGTTCATCATAAGACTCCACTTGAAGCAGATATACCCCTAAGGGACTGCAGTCTGTGGATAAGTCCAAGCCAGAGCAGGGGCAAGGGGAGGAGTTCATTGCAACGTTAAACCCTATAATCTGGCCCAAAGGGACCAGGGGTAGAGACTGCAATGGAAATACCTTTAAATTGTTGTAACCTGGGATTTGAGTTGCATGTTATGGGAATGACTATAGCAGCAACCACCTGAACTGTTGGAGGACAAGCCTTACAAGAAGCAGTGCAAGTGCAGCAGTGACCTGACCTGAGCTGCCTTTGGTGCCCAGTTAACTCCACACAACTTAGATGTGTGGGTTAGATGAGTGGATGGTGAGGTGGATTGAGAACTGGCTGAATGGCAGAGCTCAGAGGGTTGTGATCAGTGGCACAGAGTCCAGCTGGAGGCCTGTAGCTACTGGTGTTCCCCAGGGGTCAGCACTGGGTCCAGTCCTGTTCAATTTGTTCATAAGTGACCTGGATAAAGGGACAGAGTGTACCCTCAGCAAGTTTGCTGATGATACAAAACTGGGAGTCGCTGATACACCA
The DNA here is from genome assembly GCF_015220075.1 of Falco rusticolus. Lineage (NCBI taxonomy): Eukaryota > Metazoa > Chordata > Aves > Falconiformes > Falconidae > Falco > Falco rusticolus. The sequence continues at coordinate 19,648,018 of NC_051209.1, read as the reverse complement.
GAAGGCTGTACTGCCATTGAGCAAGACTTGGACAGGCTAGAGGGTTGGGTGGAGAAGAACCTTTTGAAGTTTAACAAAGGAAAGTAGAAGGTCCTGCACCTAGGGAGGAACAACCCCATGCACCAGTACAGGCCAGGGGTTGACCTGCTGGAAAGCAGCTTTGTAGAGAAGGCCCTGAGAGTTCTGGTAGACAGCATGTTGACCATATGGGCCAGCAGTGTGCCCTTGTGGCCGAGGCAGCCAATGGGATCCTGGAGTGCATTAGAAGAAGCGTGGCCAGCAGGTCGAGGGAGGTTATCTTTCCCCCTCTACTCTGCCCTGGTGAGGCCACATCTGGAGTACTGTGTCCAGTTCTGGGCTCCCCAGTTCAAGAGACAAGGAACTACTGGAGGAGGGTCCAGTGGAGGGCTGCAAAGATGATTAGGGGACTGGAACATCTCCCGGGTGAGGAAAAGCTGAGGGAGCTGGGCCTGTTTCGCCTGGAGAAGACTGAGAGGGGATCTTACCAATGTCTACAAATATCTTAAGGGTGAGTGTCAAGAGGATGAGACCAGGCTCTTCAGTGGTGCCCAAAGACAGGACAAGGGGCAACAGGCACAAGCTGTAGCACAAGAAGTTCCATCTGAATATGAGGAAAAGCTTCTTTACTTTGAGGGTGTCAGAGCACTGGAACAGGCTGCCCAGAGAGGCTGTGATGTCTCCTCTGGAGACATTCAAAACTGGTCTGGATGTGATTCTGTGCAACTTGCTCTAGGTGAACTTGCTTTAGCAGGGGGTTGGACTAAATGATCTCCAGAGGTCCCTTCTAACCCTGACCATTCTGTGATTCTTTAATGTTAGATGTTCCCTTTTCTAGTAGGTTGGCAATACATTGTATTCTATTGTTCAGCCCTACCCTACCCTACAATTTCCCACTAAAAATCCCATCATTTGAGCTAAATGCACTAGGTCCAGATTAACACACATTCATCGGTATCTCCAGATTGCCCTTTGGAACTTACAATATAGAAACAGCACTAGATATTATGAAACTTTCTTTTAAAGTAAATCTGAATATTTTTTTTATAAATGTTTTCTTTTCAAATGCTTCCACCAGTGCTCCTAATATACATTTACCGGTTCATGTTTGCAGATGATGTGTCTAGATCTGCCTGGAAAAATAGAGAAACAACTACACAGACACCTCTGCTTCTGAGAGGACAAAATGTACATAGACCCTTTTCTCCCAGTTCTTTCCTATTAAATTCGAATTCACCTGCATGTAGATTTGTATCTAATCAGAGAATGGAAGAAATTGTGGAGACATCCATATGGTTTTCTAAAAAGAGAGATAACAGCAGAACTGAACACTCAGGAAAGAAACATTACACCTTAAAAGGAAAAAATTAAATTGGTTTGCTAGGCTGTCCTTATACCAGTAAAAGGCTGACCCTTTTTCAATATGTATGTAACGACAAGTCAATGCTACCATGAGATTAAAATGCAAAAAGACCTCCCCCTAACCTTGCAGTTACTTTCCCATTTCCACTCCAATTCTCAGGAACATAGTTTGAGCTTGTGACCAATTTATTTAAGTTGAAGTTTCATATCTAAGACAAGACAGATCCAACAACCCTGATTGTTATATTCCTAGCATTACACACCTGCCAGCTTCCTCCACTATGATGGTACAAAAGTTAACAGGGGGGAAAAAAGCCTCAGCTAAGCAGGATCCAAACCTACATCCAGCTTTCCGAGTCACCATCCCCAAATTGAAACCCAATGTGAAGCCAAGAGTTATTCAGCACAGACTTCAGGGTATCACTATGAATACCTACTGTTGTCTTCAGTACAGAAGATTAGACCCCACAGATTAGACAGATCTCCAGTTTCAAAGTCATCAGGAACATGTACAGCTGCAGCACAGTCACATGAGAAAAATCAGAACACAACAAATCTCAAACGTAAAGAGGTGCTTTTGTGCCTTAAAAACATAGAAAACCCTCTTGTAATGTAATCACCACCAAGTGAAAAATTAGCATGGTAAATACAGAGAGTATTTCCAATAAATCACTCTGATCTCCTGAAGAAGTTAATGAATAGCCAACACATTCCTGCACTTCTAACAGCATCCCCTTATTTTTTTCCTGCAGTGAGGCTCAGTCATGAAGCAAGAAAGATATTGAATCACTAGTATCCACTGAGGAACTTAAAAGTATTTGCCATTTCAAAACCCGTATCATCAGTGGTCACTTCACTAGTTCCTCCAGTAACCTCCTTCACAAGGAAGGTGTCCAATGACAGTCATCAAATGCTGCATAAGACATAATTTTGAGCAAATAAACAATTGTCCAATTCACCCGTTGTGAAAGGAAAATACTGCAGTTATTCCATCTCCCTAGCCAACTCATAAGCAAGTCAACAAGACTGATGTGGTCCAGAGATCTTCAAAGCCCTGGATCATTCTTACGTAACAATAAGTAGTATTCAAGAGCTGATTTCTTTTGCCTATTGCTAGAAATATATGAAAACCAGAACTAGTACAGCTATCACAAGAGAAAAAAAGAATTAGAAGTTTTAATTCCAGGGTGGTTTATATAAAACACCTCTAGGTAACACTGAAGAGAATTTCTTCATCCAACTCCAGATTCCAGACTTTCCTTTAGTCAAAGCTTTCTGGTGTTTCTGTGCCAGGTCTCCTTTTACTTTTATAAGCAAGTTTTTGTAAGTTTTTCCTCTTACTTACCTGTGCCTTTAAAGCAGTGTTCAATATGATTCCTCTTCAAACATTGGTTTAGTGAGGTTAAATGTTTCAAAGCAAGAGAGGTCTATAAGACAGTTTTGTATTACAAACTGAACACCTGTAGCACAGGAGATATGACAGTGAATGGTGATCTTATGTTCAGCCATCTATGCTATTAGAACCAGGGGCAGATTTCTTCTGGTTAGTTTTTTTTTTTTATTTCTAATTTAAGGAATTTAATTAAAGATCAAAATAAAAGAATTACAGTATAAATCCCAGAACACTGCTCACTTGCTATATAATCAGAGGAACTAACTTTTTCCTTAAAAAAATCCTGGATTTAACTTTTTAAACACATTTTTTTAAAAAAAAAAGTAATAAAAAAACCCAAAACACCAGACCATGGTTTCATGGGAGTCCAAGAGGAAAATCAGGAGACTATAGATCCTCTTTTTTAACCCAGCTTTCTTTGGCCATAGCAGTTTATTTTCTTGTGCTGCCTGGATTTTGTACTTCAGTTTTTGTTATTTTATTAAGAAATATCAACAGTCAATAAAGACATACTACAATCTCATTTACTAGGAAAAGAGCAACATGTGAAAAGAAAAAAAAATTAGTTTTGTGGATATTTTTAAAACTACCCTACTCAAAACTCATTGTGAAATTTTGTAATTGATCAACAACTTTGGGGTTTTTTTCTCCCTATTCTTGTCATTTGGGCTGTGATATAAACATTAAATCTCTCTCTAAAAATACTTTAAATAGTAATGAGTAAAGAGATATTTTGACAATAAGGAAATAACTGACAAAGATCAATATACCTGTGATTAGTATAATTACAAACAATGATGATGAAGTTTAAGCACTCTCTGCAACACCCCTTCTGTCATTTCTCCTCTTAGATTAGCCATAGTATAGCTAATATAGCCATTGTAGCCATCATATGTCCTTCCTTTCTCACCCTTGCCTTCCCCTTTTCTAATCACCCTTGACTGTTTTAGCCTTCTCTGCACCACTTGCATACTCACCATAATTCTCCTTCCCCTTAATTCCTTACATTCAGGCTGTTACCAACTCTCATGCGATACATGCCTTCAGCTTACAACATCTGAGCATCTTCCTCTGTTGCCTAACATCCTGCATCTGCTTTAGCTTCCCTTTTCACTGCCACCAGGCAGCTCTGCAAACTCCCTTTCTCATTATGTCCCACAACAACTAGAGCAACTGCCTTGCCTCTGGCCATGTCCCCATAGCCCTTAAAGCCAAAGAAGAGAACTGCTCCAGAGATTCAACTTATTGTAGCACCACCTGCCTGGGCCTGCCAGGGTCACTGAACCCTAAGGAGAGGGGCTAGGCTGCTGAGTCCCATTATCAGAAAGACTCCCTTCTTTTGTTCCACCTAATCTGTATCTAACAAACATGTCTTTTCTCTTTCCCAAAAAGTATTACTTCCTAAACATCTTAAAGTGAAGAGAATCTCCTTTAATAAACACCATAAAAATCACAAAATAATTCAAGCTGGAAGGGACCTCAGGAGGTCACACTCCTGAATGCCACACAAAAAAGGTGCTCAAAACCAAAGAGGGAATGAAACAAAAGAACAAGTATCAGACTTACCATGGACTTGATTGATTTCTGAATTCTGAGAAAGAATTTCATCTGCTAATTTTTGAGCAGTTGGCAAAACTTCTGTGTGGTGCACTGTGATCAAATACTGTACAAATTTTTGTAGCTGGTCTCTGTTCATTTGAAAGAGTGTCTCTGAAATGGGAAGATGTAGTTTGACCTGATCTGGCTTGCGGATCCGGTATAAAGAGAGTGCCACAACATGAGCACAGTAAAATATGTCCTTGTTTCCACAGCTACAGGTCACTGAGGTAATCTTGCAACGATCAAAGCTGATAGCTACATTGCAAACAGTTTCTGGCTCCGATTGCATTGCAGGTTCTGTCACTGTGCCACTCAAGTGGAAACCTGGGGGGGGAGGGGGGGGGGGGGAGAGAGAACTTACATTATTAAGTAAAAGACCATATCTCATTATCAATAACCTTTCATTAATCAAGTACAAGTCATCATCTATTTCTGAGAAATTATATACCTTAAAGAACCTGCTTTACAAATATGACAAACCCTTTCTTTCATATGTACCCTTTTCATCTCCAATAAAATCATAAAATCAAAAAGGAGCTCATTTACAAGCCCTCTTCGCCATTCCATCACAACATTCATAAAAGTTTGATAGTAAGAAAATAATTTATTTGGTAAATGATAACTGCAGAAGCAGAGCTGTATCCAATTAAGACAAATGTGAAACTCCCAATAGCTCAGCAAGTTGGCAGCAATTTTCTAAACCCCACACCAGGGAGCTTGCACCTATCGGCAAATTTAACCATTCTCTCAATAAGTAAGAGGGAAGTTATGTACTCTAGTGGCACAAACCCAGGTTCTAATCTCCACTCTGCCACAAATCACTTAACCTCTCTGCTTTCACCTCTTCTATCACTGAGCTGATGCTAAAGCTCACCTTCAAACCCAAACAATCTGGTAGGGTTTGTGTAGCTCTTTGGAGATGGAAACTGCTGCAGTTACCAATACACAAGATATCAGATTTATAATACTGAATGAGACATGCATGCACTGTTTCACAAGTCTGCATTTCCACTTTGCACAATAAAGCACAAGGCAAAAGAGCTGTGTTTTCTTATATTGTAAGAAGGTATGGTATACCATAAGATGTTCACTTCAGCCATTACTAGACAAAACACCCTGTAGAACAAAGGTCTCAAACTCTATTCTCTGAAGATTAGACCTAAACCCATCTCTTTTCCCCAACATGAAGACCCAGGTTTGGCTCTCAATACTTAATCACTGCAGAATTTGGGTGTTTCTTTTGGATTTTATGTAAACATGACATTGATTCTTGGCTCAAACATTAAGTCAGAGGTATAGATACAAAGCAATACAAACAAATTTCATATGCTGTATCAGTATTAAACTTGAACAGACTGTGCATATAAAATCTGGAATGAATACTACAAGTAAGGTGTTATATGTTAACTATTTATAACGGAGATAATATAAAACCACACTCCCTCAAAGTCCAAAACTGATTCAGTACTTTTGAAATACAAGAAAGGTGTGTCATAGGAAGCAGTATCACATGAAAATCAGGTGGAAAAAAAGAAATATATACATAGCTCTAGTCCAAAATGTTGCATCTCCCATTGTTTTTAGAAAGCTCTCCAAGCTACAGTAAACAAAAAGGAAAATCCCTCATTTTTTCCATTTGTTTACACTGTATGTTTCAGAGCAGGTTGTACAGTCAGTATCACTTTTTGGATTACATTCAACTGCAGCACTCTGATACTTTACCCCTGAAGAAGGTCATACATACACTAACCTCGACTTTGCAAGAGGATGTTTACCAGAGTTAAAGCTGAAGAGGCAGTAAGCTGTAAAGTGCACAAAGAGGGGGGGGAGGAGGAGAAAGAAGCCCAGGTGTAAGTGGTATTCTCGCTCTCAACTCCACTCAACACATACAGGAGGGGAATTGCCCCTTGAATCATGAGCTCCTCACTCTGCCTTTCCCTTTGGTTTTAAAGTAGTCACAACATGCACCCATGAGTATTCTCTCAAAAAAAGAGGCTTTGTTAAAAAACATAGCCAGCTCTATTTCAGGTTGATTCCCAGTAAATGAGAGTTGGATTGGTGTTCCCAAAGAAAATGAATAGTAGGGGTTTTTTTTTAATATCACTTTCCTATGAAGCATACATAAAACTCTCTCATCTATGAGCCTAACACCTGAACACCAAAAGGGCCTGATCCCACTCCTTCCTGCTCTAAGTACCTAAACTCCTATTAATTCCAATAGAAAAAGACCCAATGAAAGATTTTCTATTATTTTTTTAAGAAGTGCCCAACCAGCTACTCCAACAATATTCTTACTTTTAATTTGTCAGTATATAATTCAAGCATTCAAAAGGCTAAATAAAAATTTCTTGGACAGATAAGCATCTCTAGAAATATTTAGAGTTAACAGCAGACCTGCCTTTAAGTTCCTACTCCCATTCAGACATAAACAGCTCCCAGATCCCCCTCCATTGAGATTTTTTGAGAATTCACATTACAAGCAGCAACATATATAAACATAGATCCTGATCTAAACAATGACAGCACTAACACAGTCAAGTTACCTAACCCAACGTGGTGGGTTGATCATGGCTGGATGCCAGGTGCCTGCCAAGCTGCCCTATCGCTCCCCTCCTCAGCAGAACAGGGGAGAGAAAATATAATGAAAGGTTCATGGGTCGAGACATGGACAAGGAGAGATCACTCAGCAATTACAGTCATGGGCAAAATAGACTTGACTGGGGGAAATTAATTTATTACCATTCAAATCAGAGTAGGATAATAAGAAGTTGTAAGAGACGGTCCAAAGAGACCGATATTGTCTCACCATTGCCAACAGAGACCTGGGGATGGAACATGGTCCTGACGGACACCCAAGACACAAAGACCCTGGGAAGGAGAACTGCATGGTACAAGGAGTACTGTGCCATTCCCTGCTACCTGGGACTGAAAGGAACAAACAGGCTGAGACAGCAGGATGTGCAGTCTGCAAGGATCTGCATCCCAGCAATACGCTGAGGGAGCCCAAGAACAAGGATTGATCACTATCAGTCTTTTCAGAGTGATCAGTATGAAGATATCTGTTGCTAGCTTTTGAGGTGGAATTTACTTTACTACAGTGGGCAGAAGCTGGCACCCCCTCTGCAGGAAGCAGGCAGCAGATTCATGCCATAGCCCACAGGCCAGATACAGGCCCCCAGGGTCCTCAATCCGGTCCGCATTATTTACACACACACCCCCCCGCCGGGGGTTGGGAAACCAAGCAGCTGCAGATGACTGCCTGCCACTTCATCCGCGCGCCGGCCCCCTGGTTAAAAAGTTTGAGGACCCCTGGCCCAGGGTATCTATCTCCCAAGGCAATACAGTTTTAGCTTTTACTTTTACTTAGTTTTCACATCATAACATTTGCAGGGAGGAATTATGCTTAGTTGCTACAGCACAAGTATAAATATAAAAAATGGGAAAGTGACTGCAAATTAAGAAGAGCAACAAAAACAAATTCAGATTAAACCTCCTGCTTTCATTAAAGTATCCTTAAAGCAATACAAGAAATAGGCTGCTCTTACATTCATGAAATCAAATATTTAGAGACTATCAGTTGTTTTAAGCAACTTGGAATATGCCTTGCCTGTCAAACATATAAAATATGGTCATTTGTTAAAGTTGCTATTTACATTCTTATTGCCAAGAGGTGAAATTTTCCATATTACATTTCTACAGTTAAAGGCTTAGCCTCAACTAAGAATCATCCATCTGCACCAAAAGGAAATAACAGAAATTAAACCATCTGAGACTGAAGAAAACCTCCAGCAAGACCTGCTAATTTTTAAGGGAGGGAAAGTTCCCTCCCCCAATCCAACCTCATTCATCTCTGCTTCTTTCACCTTCAACTGGCTCAGTGCATGCACTTTTCCCATTAAATGGGAAGTGGATAAAATCCTATAAAGGAAGAAAACAATCACCAATATAAACTTGGTAAGAGATTAAAAAAAAAAGAAGATTAGAAAAATAACTACTTCCTGAAAAGAGTGTGTCTGGATTTCCATAGCCATACTTAACAGTTTGGGAAAACACAGCACAGGATGTCTGAAACAGGCATCCTGCAGTAAAAGGTATTTAGGCCATTCCAACAACATTAATTGTTTAACTGATTGAGTAATTTAAGATTGCACTCTAACAATTAAAAGTTAAAATACTTACGAATGTTTACCTCTAACCTGCAGCACCCAGAACTTTAACAAGCTATAGTTATACTGACTATTCATCAGATTCTAGATAGCATTTTAGTATGTAACATTATCTAAGCCTTTATTAACATTCATAGGTTTGAACAATAAAATGCAATATGATATTTTTCTTTTTAAATTCATGTCTCACACCCAGAAAATAAAAACTTTTCACTATCTCAATCTGTTAAAGAAAAACAATCTAAGAAAGGGGGACAAATTATAAAACTAAACACAATTTAATTTGTCATTTAGATTTATTAAACAAGTTACTGGAATTCAACATGCTGTGGTTTGGCCTCCAAGACCAGGCTTTACACTAAGGGTAGACTGAGGACCCCAACAAAAAAAAAAAAACCCAAAGCACTTCTGGTAACATATAACATTTCTAACTTTCACTGACAAGCCAAGAAACACTTTACAACTATTGACAGAGGGAAAGGAAACAATTACAAAACCACCACCATTTATTTCACTTTTACAGTGAAATATAGTGTCTGCAGGCAGACAAAAAAACACAAGGGGAGAGAAGACATAAGCCTCAGGGATGGCAAGTCTCTCTAGCGGCCAGTGAGCCAAGCAACATGCTGCTTTCATGCAATGATGAAGTAACTCTTCCCTTCCAGATCCCTGCATTCTCTCACCATTTATTTTTGGGCTTCAGCTTCTGATAACCTACCTATACTACAACTATTAGCATTTGTGATAAGCTAGTAGGTGTTGTACTTGTGGAAGCATGCTTAATGCTTTGGTTTTGTTAGCTTTGATTGCCTACTAAAATAGTCAAGGATTATACTTGTTGATGAACATGAAACCAAACCCACAAGACTATGTACATTGCTGACTAATTTTATGACTCAAGATTGTTTGTTGATTTTACTTATCTCAAACTACACATTGGTTTTATAATGGTAGTAAATCTCTTTTTTTGATGCGGGTCTCATGCCTACAGGTCTACCTTTTATGATAAGGGAAGGTTCTCTTTCTATGCTCTTTTAACTTTTATCATAACTTACATAAAACTGGGAGGGGAAAAAAAAAAAGACAACCATTCCAAGTTCTTTGAAGAAAAAACCCCAGGTTTTATATGAACTCTGAAACAGATGCAGGTAAAGATAGAAAAGAAAGGGTGCTTGCCCTTTGCTGGAAGAAAAGTTGAACAGGAACCATTCCTCTATCACTACAGTTCTGGATATTATTACTAATGGTTAAAAATTGTTTTCTGGATCAGATTAACTTAAAATGAAATTCAGCAACATACTGGATTATTACATCATACCATTGTTACCTGCCTAATGTTGCATTATCACAGTGCACTTAAATGGCAAGAGAGAGACAAGATTATATATAGTTTTCAGCATTGCTCAAGATACTCAAATTGGGAAACTTGCTAGTATTTGAAGGAATTCTCTGTATCACAATAAGAAAGGCATAAACAGAACAGAGTTAAATTCTATTATCTAGCCTGTTATGATGATAAAGATCTTAAACTGAAAACTGGGCCTTTAACACTGTCAATATCCCATCTCTCATCAAAATAAATTGAAATACTTCAGTCAGGGCCCTTATGTAGAGGGCTATTGATTTATTTTCTTTATACTTTAAATGGTTCAAAAGAAATTTAAAATTATATAAAAAAAATGCCTTTGGTCTTATCCCCTGCAACAACATCCCCATCCCTTTTCACTAATTTCCCCCGCTCTCTCACTTGGCAGAATAATTCAAAGGAAGAGGCTGGGTGCTATTACCAGAGTTGTCTACTCTTTAGATCAAAATAACTAAAAAAAAAAAAAAATAATAAAAATTAACAAAAGCCATCAATACCCTCTTCAGTCAAATGGGAAGGAATGCTTCCAGAAGGTTGACTACTCCATGATTTGGTTATTTGTATCTGTTGAGAAAGGGTTTAAATAGATCATTCATTATAGCAAGGTAGATTAAACTATGTAGCAAGGATTACTTTTCCCTACATCTGTTTTTTTTCCTGTTTACTTAGCCAAACAGGAGGCTTCCTCCTCTGATAAGGAGACAGACAGATATCAGGAGCTACAAACATTATAAACCATTTCCCTAGAAATCTGTCTTTTCTGCAGTCTGAATTTCTGGATTGTGACAAATGTCTATACGATGCCTGCTGTCCTTCTTAAATTCTCCAAGCAAGTCTTAGAAGTCCAGATTCATAGACCTAGCTTGGTCCTAACAAGCAATGATGATGTTTAAGATTAAATAGGATCGGTTTCCTACATAAATATTTGAACATTAGACCAACTATTTTCAAATTACTTTGAAAACACAGAAAAATATCAGTAATGAACCCAAAATATCCAAAGCTTTTTGACCCCTGCTTACTCAGCAAGAAAATTCTATTTCTTACCTCCCACAGGACTTGCAAGCCCATGAGATGTTCAAGAGCGAGATTCATACATTAATTGGATCAACAAACATCCTCACATGCTCTAAAAGAGGGATGAGGGAAAACATTGCTCACCTTTTCACTGCCAATTCCCATGTATGCTTTCACTTGTTTTTATTTCATCTTTTGGTTACACAAAAAAATAAAATACATCTACCACCTCAGAAGAGGCACTGAAACCTATTGTCGTCTCATCCCTGCAACGTGAATTTCGTATGCCTGCAATGTGAATTTCGTATGCCTGCTTGTCTGTTTGCAGCAATAATTCCTCAGTTTGAATACAAAATAACAGATGAACGTTCCTCTTTATGAATTTACCCCCAAGAGCTCTGAAATGTTGCTCCATTAAAAGCACATCTCAGCACATCCTGCTGGTTTTGATCACGGGAAAACTCTTACCCCCTCCCCTGATCCCCTCTGGTCTCTCCTGGACTAGAGAGCTGAAATTAGCTATTCATTACATGTGAAGGAGTCTCACATAGTGCAGCACCTTGCTGTGAGAGACTACTACTTTACATAGCAATTTCAGAACTACAGCATCTGCTACCTTATTATGTATATTTAATACCGCTGCATAATGTACAGAATTATATGCTGTTCATGGCCTGCTTATCCAGATATTATGTAGTCTTCCCTTTGAAAAACATTGTACTTTTTATTATGTCTTCTCCCTGGTGTTCTTTGTAACAGAGCCCCAAACAAATGGCTCAGACTATTCTAGACCAAAAAACCCTCAGGACTCAGGGTGAGGTAACCAAATGTGACAAGCTTCTGGCCTGCAACTACTAACATAATTTAGTTTATTTCCTGTGTTTCACTCCCCAGTCTTAAAGTTTTATATTGTTTTGATATGAAAGGAAGTGGAAAGGGAATAATATCCGGACAACTGGTGAGAAACCTATTTCAGGTTATTCTTGCCACTGGAAATATGAATACTTGTAATTAGAGAAGTGGCCTTTGCAACAAGTTTTATTCTTTCTACTAGAGGACACTAAGTATTAAAGTTATACTACATACAGTTATTAAAAATTTTTTTCACAGTAGAAAATTACTTCAGAGAGGAGAAATAAAAGCTTTAAACCAGAGAAACAAGTGTTTTTGGAGTCAAGTGTTGGAGCAACATATGTAAGACATTTCACGTCCTTCAGAAAATACTTCAGTGTGCTCCTACACCAGACAGTCTTAAAACCAATCCTCCCTACACCTAACTGGGGGAAAACAGATTATGAATATGGTTATTCCAAGTGACAAAATGACTGGCCATTTAGTCTAGAAGGCAGTGAGTACTAGCACGTGTGGTTCCCAGCTCAGATTTCGACTTTAATTACATACTTCCAAAGCAGCCCAAGTAAAAGGTAATAAATCTCTGCATTACTAAAGCGAAGCCCTCTGGGAAGTATTATTTTAAACTTGCTTTGGAGCAAACAATCTGCTCTCTGTTAGAGGGCAATTGCAATGCAAGGCAAGATTCCAATATACTTGGATAAAATAAGCTTTATCTCAACTAGATGCTCAGGATTATGCAGGCAAACATTTGCTCTAAAATTAGTTTTCAGATAAATTTTGATGTTAGGAAGATTTGGGGGCTATGACAACACAGAAGTACCCCTACAGGCTGCTTTAGGATGTTAGGAACAAATTTCCAACTTGAACATTTTCCTTGTTTCAAACTGCAAATAGATCTAAACATGAAAAAAAGCAATAGACACCCCCTTGCTGGCCAGACAGAACTTCAACATAGTCTTCTCTTAACTGCTATGAGTACAGATAGCCAAACAGCCCACTTTTTTGATATGAAAGGATATGCCCAAGGCTTTCCTATCCCTCCTTTTTTTATTTACACAGCAGACAAGCCTCATTCCTGAAGACCAAGAGACTCCAATGGACTGGGCCTTTCTGCTCATTCAACACACACACAGGCCGCTCTGATGTGCGACCCAAACACTGCCCTGAGAATTTTGTAAAGCAGAGCATCACCACATTGCCTGACAACTTAGAGAAATCAGTAAGCTGAAGTAGGTTGCTGCCTGCTATGCATTGCTGATCAGAGTATGGGCTGCAGATACCGAGAAGACTGTACCAAGGAGGTACTGCAGAAGGGAAGACCAACATATTTCCACCCTCCCCGCTGTTACATGTGGTGCACACACACAGTTCACATGCAATCAGAACAACAAGAACGTTGTCAGTTAGTCTTTTCCATTTTGGGTCTGCTTAAGACATTCTATAAAGCAACAAGAAAGATACTTTGATTTTTTTCTGTGTGTGTGTGCTATTACAGGAATATACAAAGGTGTTTTTTTTTTAAAGAAGCTATTCAAACAACACATCAATACCTATCAAGGTCGGGCAACGCTGATGTTATCAGTGAGGAAGGACAGTCACAACTATTGAAATCTGTTAAGCATATGAGGGTGAGTGGAGCCTTTTTTCAAATGAATCATGTCAGATTCAGAACAAAACCCCCCCCAACCAAACATAAAAAAAAAATCACCAAACAAAATCCCCCAAAATTCTATTTCTTCCATCATAGACATATTTAATAAAGACAACCCCCTTGTAGCCCATACGAAGAGAAACAACCCAAATACCAAAATCATGAAGCAGAACAAAGATTCTTTTTAAAATGGTTAATTTTTTAAAATTAATCTACATACAATTAATGAAGTAGAAAAATAGAACTGTTATATTCTTGTTTTGCAAATGTAATATGTTTTAAAAAAATTCCTGCCAGGGGAAGGAGGGGAAGAGACAGGCAGCCTTGCAGGAAGACTCACCCCATTTTAAAATAAATAGATAAAAAAGTCTGCCACCATTTATTGATGTTTCTTACCTCAAGTCTTAGAAAAGGTTATTTTGCCACTTAACAGCTGAAGGATCATATTTTCTCATAGCTGTGTCACCAAGAACAGAATCTGATCTTGTTATCTCCACCAATTTGATGGTGGCTAAGTTGATGCTAAGAATTTTTCAGCCTAGTCTATAATCTACTTTTAGAAACTATGAAAAACCACTAAGCTGACTATTTTAATGCATCACGGTAAACAATTACCCAACTGATTAAAAATATACTAACAGTAGCAGAGTATGCTGGGCATCCATACCCTGCAAAAAAACCCTATTTTCCTTCTTCACTCAACAGTAGTTCTTCAGTCATACAACAGTTAGCAAAATGTACCAAGTTTTAACCTTTCAAGTAGGAAGACAGAATGGGATAAGGGTGAGGAAAGGACCTATTAAAGAAGTTAAGCCTTCATGAAGCCAGAAATTATCTGAAGCACAGTATTTAACAGTTGTTTAAAATATGCATAACTAGGTTTGGAATCATTATTCTGATTTAGAGCAGGAGCACGTTTATGTGTAAAGTAAATACTCTTTGACATCAATTTAGATCATCTATCAGAAAAAATCAACTGCAAGTTTAATAAGCATTATTTGTATACTACATAGTAGTCTATTTGTTCTTTCAAGCCACTGCAATGATAACACATTTAAAGTCTTCTACTGTGTACTAAATCTAAGGTACCTAGGCAAAGCACAGCATATTCCAGTTGGATGCTTCCCAAGTCGTATCACTCAATTTTTAAAATATTATTGCCATCTGGCTACTAGGCTTTGTTTACCAAAGCAGTAGCTGTGTACACATTTCTACAGCAGCTGTAGTAATAAAAAATAAATAAATATACTGTTTGGTTAAGTGGTTAAGTTACAATTCACTTAAAAAAAAAAAAAAAAACAAAAACATAACAGAAAAACTATTTTATCAAATCAGTTACCACTGTACCTAGAAAAATTAAATATATGCAGCTTTGTGTTTTGCTTGCTTTCTCATTTCAGTGCTTTCATGTTCTTCAACTCATTTCCCATCTACACTGGCACAGGAAAGAAATAACAGCAACAGAAAAATTTGTCAAGAGCTAAATAAGTAGTCTTGTATTATCTGCAATTCCTTTCTGGATGAGCACTACCACTATAAATGTAGGACGCTGAAATGCTGTTATGCTAGGACCTCAGTTCTTAGGGTACATAGCAAGCCATACAACCCTCTCAGAGACACCCCAAAACCAAACTGAAAGCTCTGATAAATTCCAGGGACTCTTCCCAGTGTCTAAGCCACACTAAAAACAAGTATTTCAATTTTGACTAATCTGAAACAATGCACAATGAAAGCTGGGGAAGTCTTGGGAGCAGTGGGAATATTTAAATTGGAAAGAGCCTGCAGGGATTTTTCCTATTTGGGCTGGAAACCACAAACTCAAAGCTCTTTATGATCAAGTTGTCATGGCAGCACAAAACACACTCGAGGCAACTTATTGTGTGGATATCTTATAGGTATACAGCACAGAGGAATTCTGATCTTTAAAAAAAAAAGACTGTGGCCTCAGAGAATAGATATCCTTGGCTGGATAAAAGCCAGTGATAATGTAATTACAGCAGAGGGTTTTTTTAAGTTCTGCTGTCCTTAAAACCTTGCCTAAAGCTCCATCCAGATACCTATTCATTTCAATACTCAAATAAGCAACTACTAATTTGTTTATATCTGGTTAAAACATGCTCAACTAGATTACAGTTGTACCAATTTAAAGAAAAAATGCATGTGTTTGTGTGCAAGAAAATAGTCTGATGGCAATTTGGATCAACTACCAGAATCAACTGCACACTTAATAAGCTAAGGGATAACTAACAAGCATTGTTCATACTTATGTGAATATGTTGAGCTATATGCTGTTGGCTCAAGTTTTCTACCAGCAACTCTGTACATGCATACACATTCCTCATGACAGTCACAGCTTGTTCCTAGATCTGAATGAAGACTGTAGACTGATAAAGCGCTTTACAGTCCGGAATAGCTTTGCAGGCTGATTTTGCAGACATTATAGTAGAAAAAAGGGTTTCTTTGTTCTCATCCAGAGAGCAGAATTTTCTGTCCTACAGTTTGTTTGCATGTGTTGGTGTTTTAGAAAGAACTCTGTATTTTTGGAAGCAATAATTAGGCTTTTACTTTTGTTTCTCTTCTCTCTGGAGTCAGATAACCCCAGTCCCTGTGAGAAGTGATATGTTCAAGCCCACCATGACCGACACAGGTACATCATCTAGCCAAGTTTTAGCCTGAACTGACTTGAATGCTTTATATAAGATTTCAGGCCATCAGAGCAGTTTCCCCTTGTTAGCAAACAAAAAGTTTTTTTAAAAACAAAACATATACACTTTTGATTCATAAGCAATCCAAAAAGCCCCCACCAGAACATAATTGTGAGAAAAATCACCCAATACACATGGAAGTCAGCAAGTCTATTAAAGTAAGATACCTTCATTAATAGATCCTAAAGTGTCAGAAAAATTACCATTAGAAGTTCTATATGAACCATCTACTGGGCCAAAAAGATAAATTAACATAAGTTTTTTCTCTTCTTCCTGTTTTATACAAAATAGCTTTGAGAAGGTCATCTAAAAAGAAAAGCTAAGGAGCCACATATTAGCTTTCCTCAAATATTTTCATAACATACTGCATATTTCATCCCCAAGATAAAATAAGCCCTAATATAAAAGATTCAAGTAACTAAATATTAGTGGACAGTAATAACATGATCCTGATGTTTTATGATACTGCTCAGCTGCTGGATATTTGAGCATGACCAGTGCTGTCTCCACCCATCTACCTAGGAAATTTATGGAAGTATTGTGCTTTAGATAAAGAAAGCCAATACAGGTTATACAGCAGAACATAGTAGGTAAATCTCTGAACAGATAAGTAGTGGAAAAAATATTGAACGATTAAAGGATTTTCAAATTTCTCAAGTTTGAACAAATTCAGGAATTGGTGTGAATCAATGAGTAAGCACTAAGCAAGACAAAAAACATAGATAGGAAAAAATAGACAAGATACAAGAACTGCAACACCAGATTATTACTCCTTAACTCTACTTATCTCCTAGAGAAGTTTACTACTGTGGTGCTTACTTCGAAAACATGTCCCTCCAAGAGATGGATTTGAGATCCTTCAAAACACAGCTGGCAGGGAAGAATGGTATTCAAGTACCAGATTTAGTTTAACTTTTTTTTCAAAAGAGATAGGAAAAAAATTAAATGCATTACCTTGTATGAAAACATATTATTTTTTTATATTGCCTTATATCTTCCACCCCAACCTTTTATGTGTGGCTTATCTGGTAAATCTTATAATGACAGAGAGTTGGCACTGATACACTAAGTGTTTTTCCTGTTTGTACAGCATATACTTATACACAGTTCCAGTCTCAATGAAACCTCTAGAAGCTACCAAAATGAATTTATATTTAGTTTTAAAACATAGCCTCCAAGGAATATACTGCAATCTAAACACATAAATGAAATGCTTCAAGAAGTGGTGATGGTTTTGTTTCTCTCCTCCCTCTCCACTCTTCAGCTTTGCAAGAACAAGAAATCCCCTTTAATTCTCCCCCTGCTTCTGACCCACACCTAACTGCTTTTCCATTGCTAATACTAGCTGGGGTAGCTATGGATGAAAGCATTATTCACTTGCCCTGGGCTTCAGGAGCTGAAGTCTACAGTTCAATTTGCACAGGTTGTCTAGATTCCATCACCATCTCTCCAATGATGCATATACATCTAAATTGAAATGTAGCACAGGCCAAAGTTTAAATTAATGTTGTTGAGAAGAGGGAGGCAGAATTGTTTTGAAGTTCTCCCTGAAAAGCAGCCTGTTTATTAGAATAAAGCAGTTTGTTTCTATCATTCCTTTGTCCGACAAGTTTGGGCTAGTTAAAGAGTTCATTTATGCCTCAAAGCATCAAATTAACCTTTGAGGACATGCATTTTAAAAATGGCTATTTGCTTATGCTTTCTGAATTGCTAATGATTTTTTTATTTAAAAGAGAAAAAGGAAAAAAAAAAACCCCAACCCAAAACAAACCACAAAACACACATAGCCAGTCCCCAAAAGGAAAAAGGGCCTTCACCTCAAGCAAATTAGGTATTGATTTTATGTCCATGTCAGCACAAGCTGACTATATCTTAATTAAACTTAATAAATTAATTAGGTAGCTGAAATGGTGTCAAACAAAAATATTGAAAATATTGCTTAATTACCGAAGAAATACTTTTTGGCATATCATACACAACTTTCTCCCTCCCCTCCAGACAGACAAGCTCCAACACTCACAATATGAAATCCCCACTAACAGCAACAGCTTCCAAGCATACTTTGCACCGACTTGCAATCATTAACACAATACTGCTTGTCTTGTTAATCCTGATTTTAATAAACTACATGTCAACTCATAACACAAATAGAATTATTTATAAGTGTTGGAGTTTTTAAAAGAAATAAAGCCTATGTGCTTTTAAACTAGGTAGCGATAAGTATTTGGGACAAGTTCTCTAGACATTAGGCTTTCCATTCCCAATCTCTGAAACCACTTGTGGTTTTTGTCTGCCCCTCACAAACATCATCTAAACTAAAAATTGCATTTCAATGAAAACCTTACAAAACATTCTCAAACCCGCAAATATTCTTCAAAAACAATCAAGTTGCAGTCAAATTATTCCAAACAGATACAGTTTGAGCAAAAGTTCATACCTGGTCATTTGCTTTCTCAAATCTGTTTGGTTGTTTTGCATTCATTTCCTCCTCCCAGTAGATAGAGGCAGGAAAACAAACTGCAGATAACATTCCTGCCACACGAAGGTCCTACTAGTTAAAAGGACTCTAATTTTAGGTAGAAATAGCCAAACAATAACACCACTAGCTCAGCTCCAGCAGCCTGCAGAACAGCAGCTAGCAAAGCTAGTGCCAGCTAAATTGTTTCAAAGAGGTTGGGTAGTGGGAGAAGCCCAAGGTAGCACACACACCTCCCTGGGAAATGTCCTCACCTACCAAAAAGAATCACCAAGAACTCACCAGGGGTTATTTTGTTGTGCTCCATTCAAATGGAAAGTTTGTATTTATAGGGAACAAGCCACATTAACTGTAAAAACTTCAGAATTATCCAAAACTTTCAGCCAAAAAGAACCACTTCTATGCTCTTTCACAGTCAAAAACGTTTCAGACTCAGCATCCACAGGAGCTCAAATATCATACCAAATGTAACCATTCCCTTTCAGCCAGGGCAAGACTCACAAACTCAGATACTCCATGGTATCTTAAAAAGACACTGCTCACCTAAAAATCAACTAGATTACTCAGTATATACTCTGTGACAATCTGTAGCAACAAAAGCACTGCCTAGATGTTGCTAGGTACTAGTTCATAGTAAATACAATTGTAACTTGCTAGTACAAAACCAGCTGTTATTTTGAAGGCAGCAAAAACATTCAGACAACAGATCTTTATGCAGGCAAGTGAGGTCAAAGTTTTCTTTGTATTTCCACCTGTCAATATAAGAAGTATCTCACTGCTTTATGCCAAAACAAGGAAGAGAGCAGTAAGCAAAGAACACCCACCTGCAGAAATCTGCTTATGAAAAAGCTCCTTTGTTACTTTCATATAATTATTGTGTTATTTGTTGAAGCATCAATGCACAGAAAAAGTATTAGTACAGAGTTACCCACAGCAGTTACTTCTGAACTCAAAGGAATTATTCTTTTAGTGTGTGCAGTTATCAGCATGGAAAGTCAAATACTGTACTTTTACATTATTACAATTTTATTAGCTGCAAAAGTGATAAACTGTTATTAAAACCACCATATAATTCCAGCCAGGTAGGAGCAAGTATGTCAAAACCTGTGAATCCTTTTCCTTATTATAATGCTAACACCTTGAAAAAAAATAACACGTTGATTACAAGAATCTGTGCAGCAACTGTCACTTCAAAGAGCATATGTTGAAATAGCCTCAAGAGAAAAAGTTTCCAAAAATTTCATTGTCGGCCAAAATCAAGTCTGTACTCTTTTAGTCTGCTCTTACAGATACTACAAATCAGAAAGCACTAGAGAAATGCGGATGGCACTTGTAGTGGGTTGACCTTGGCTGGATGCCAGCTGCCCACTAAGCAGTTCTATCACTCCCCTCCCTCAGCAGAATGGGATGGGGGGTTGGGGAGAAAATAAGATGGAAAAAAACTTGTGAGTCAAGATAAAGGGAGTTTAATAAAGAAAAAGCAAAGGTCGTGCATGGAAGCAAAGGAAAAAAAAAAAGATTTATTCTCTACTTCCCATCAGCAGGCAATATCCAGCCACTTCTCAGGAAGTAGGGCTTCAGTATGCATAGTGGTTGCTCCAGAATACAAGCATCATAACCAGTGCGCCCCCCCCCCCCCCTTAGCTTTTATATGTGAGCAGACATCATATGGTATGGAATAGTCCTTTGGTCACTTTGGGTCAGCTGTCCTGGCTATGTCCCCTCCCAAGAGCTTGCCCACCCCCAGCCTACTGGTGGTGGGAAGGTTAGAGACAGCCTTGATGCTGTGGGAGCACTGCTCAGCAGTAGCCAAAACACTGGTGTGTTATCACCACTTTTCTAGCCATGAATACAAAGCACAGCACTGTGAAGGCTGCTATGGGGAAAATTAGCTCCTTCCCAGCCAGACCCAATACAACACTGTATCTCAATGTACTATTACAGTATCTCTGTAGCCTAAGTACCAAACTGTGATATGAGTATTAGTCAGCTAGTACAAAAGAGCTCTGTAATACATTTCAAGGCTAAGAACAAGTGTACATCACGTTTCACAGAAAATAATCTTGCATACTTGAGCCATCACAAGCAGTTAACAACAAAGAGGATGCAAAATCTCTTTAACCAAATTTTAACTGAGTGGGATCCATTTTTTCCATAACTCTGGGCCTCCTACTAGCACAGACAGAGACATCCAAATCATGCCAACTGGTGTCTTGCTTTCAGGATGCAGACAAATTATATACTCAGCACAATGAGCTGTGCCATTTACATTCTAAAATTAATAAAACAGTTTATATTTTGCAGAATAAGGTAAGAGTGGAAATACAGTTGGCATCAAAGATTCAAATATAAAAAAAGACACAACAGTTCTAAGTTTTCCAGAGACTGAAAAGTCATTTTAGCAAAAGTTTAAGAAAATGCTCCACTCACTTGTTTAGCTACAGTCCCCTGTGGATACAATTATTTTACTTTTATTACAAGTATTAAGAGAAAAATTTAAATAATTGTTACAGTGGTCAAGCCAGCCACCTGCAGTCAAGTCTATGTCATGCAGAAGAGCTCTGAGCCACACACCACATTTGGTGTGGGGTTCCCAGAGACATTAACATCCAGTTCCTCCTTGCTGCTGCTCAGCTGAGACTCCTGCAGTCCCACAAGATCTCCTGATAAAGGGCACCAATTACACTGTCACTATGGCTCACGTACTGATGTAGGGACAATATGTGATACTGGGCAGACAGACTTGCAGCAAAAGCTGCTAAGTGTCTGGGGAAGAAGAGATGGAGAAGTGATATGCAGCAAATAGGATGGGACAGAAAAGTTGTTTGTCACCCCTACTGTGTCCAAATCCCATCAAGGCAAGCATCAAGCAAGAGATTTTCATTCTCTTGATTCACCAAACCAGAGAAGAGAAAGAGAAGAAGAAAAAAAAAGCCAACAAAACCCTGCCTTTTTAAGGCTAGAGGGGTATCTCCATCCCCACCCCATGAAAATTAAGAAACAGCTGCAAAACAAAGGCATTTATTTGCCATGGCACATTAAAAAAAAAAAGGGGGGTGGGAAGAGACACTTGGTAAACTTTCACATTCATCTGCAAAAAGTTCTACTCAGAATCACTAGAAATGCCTTTTGCTGCACTTAAAAACAAATTTTTTTTAGCTACTAATACTACTCAGGAAACTAGTTCTGTTGAGTGTTATTTTCTTACCTATTCAAATAGCTGCCTAATTTATTATTCCTAACTTATCCACCAGCTGTGAGAGCACTCTGCTCTCAGTTCTCTGGCTGTAAGAGTTCACCAGATGGACAATCCCCAAAGATAGACCTAGCAGGGGAAGAAAAAGTAGTCTTAATCAGAGTCCTTGCTAAAGTACTTTCTGTACAAGCTGTATGTGAAGTTGCCTTTTAGTTAATGCCTCTAGAAAAGAAGTGAGGCAAGGCCATGTTGTGTTTCAAACTTCTTTAGTTATTAAAACTCAAGACAAGAATGCAAATTTTGCACCAGTACCCCTTTACCAGAATAGTCAATACAAGAGAAAAACCCCAACATGTCACTTAATACCCTGTCAGGGAAAGGAGGATCACCCAGGGAAAGTCGTTATTACCCACACAGTATTCATTAGGAGTTTGATCTCTGTGCCTATTATTCTATTATTACCTTTTCAGAAGCCCTCTGATATTTTGTTCCTGCATACTTGTACTGAATTGCTAATACTGCATTAGTACAGATGAACAAGTCCTCTACAAGACAGGACCATCAGCTGGTAGAGCACAAAGGGAAAACAACAGGCCATTTCGGTATCAGCACTGAAGCACTGCTCCATAATTCTTTTTAAAGTTACAATAAACACTATGCTGCACAGGATTTCTTAGTGGATACATTACTGGGTATGTTTCCCTTCAGTTTACAGGGGAAGGGCCTCTCTCTAAACTGCTTCTAGGTTTCTTTCATTATGAGTCACCATGATGAGGGACTTTGAGGTACTAAAGAGCACTACACTTTGAAAAACCAGGCTCCAAAAAAGTGAAAGCGAATATGAGAAACTCTACCATAATACCAATGAAAATCAAGTACACAAGACTGTTTCTGCCATATTAATTCAGAGATTTAATCAACAAAGAAAAAAAGAAACGCATGCTTACATGGATTTTACTAAAATATCTACCTCCACACCAAATTAAACCTCCGACAGTGAATTTCAGAAGCAGGCAATGCATTTAGCTTTATGTGGTGCCTATTCTTTGTGGAAATGCAGAACTTCAATGAGTCTCTCATGGCTCAAACCCAACATACCCGATTTCTATTCAATACGCAACAATATTCAGGTAGCTTGAAAGCTCCAAAGTCCTGTTTCATTATGGTCTGTGCCACATTTAAGTAGAGTTAGTAATTTTATAGCTCAAGAGGAAATCCCAGATTGTGCTCACTGGAATGAGAGGTGTAAAACTAGTCTGATTCACAGAGGCAACCGTTCAGAGGCTTCCTTATAATCATGCTACTGTATTACTACTGCCTGGATGCCCCAGATAGAACTTGAGGCACCATGGTATGCACTGTCCAGCAGTAGTCATGAAATTTAATAATAATCTCCAACAGACAAGACTGGAGAAAGCAACACACAGAAGCAGAGTGACTCACCCCAAGGAATGCAGCACCTCAGTAGTACAGAAGATATTCACCTCTTCCGACTCCTAAAGCCCCGACCACTGACTAGATCATATCTCAAATTTTAAAAGGTATTTTCCATACTAGTAAATCTGGTCTTTTTTAGCTCCTCTTAAGACTTGGCCCCAATACCATCTGATAATGAATTTCATGAACTAGTGTTGTCTTGCACAAACAAGTTTCTTTTTAACAGTTTCATAATTTATCTCCAGTCTGCTGATTGTTCTCTCATTTGTATTTATTATTAGGAACAGGTAACTATACTGATGCCACACACATCTACAAAATCATTCACAAGATAGGAAGTGGGGGAACAAAGAGAAATGGGCTTATCTTGAATTTTTTTCCATCTCCCCTCTCCTTCATAAAACTCTTAGAAAATCAGTTCCATCATGTATGTATATTTAAATGCCAAACGAAGTCTTGCAACCTTGTATCTCTAAATTACAACAGGATTAGACTGTTTTATACAAGACTTAGTGACAAGCACACACTGACCAGAGACACCTGTGATGAGAAACACCGCCCCAGAAGTTTTGCAGATGTCATGAAGACTAGAAGCAGTAAGACTGATTATAGGAGGAAAGGTAGTCCAAAAAAACCCCACAAAACCCGAATTAGAAAAGCCAAAAGAGCAGCTTTAAAGCAGCTGCCTGGACCTGCTTAGCAAGTGTCCAGACAGCCCAGAAGCCTCTGCAATCAACAGTTCTCCCAAAATCCTTAAAAAAGAAACATTTAAGTAATGCTCCATTTACCTATATTGCCAGTAAAGGTCATATTGAAACATGCTTTGTCACTATTCCACATCTTGCATATTTTCCAGATACAAAATATGATTGTATTTGTTTCATTATAATCCAGAACCATAAATCCACACTGGATCTGATTATAGACCTGAAGAGAATATAACCCAGAAAGCAATCAAATCCCCCAAAAGGCTGTTTTTATTAACTTTGTACCAAAACCTTAACACCTTGCAACCCTCAAAATACTTTTCTATGAAGGTTTTCCCTAATTATTTTTTTTTAAAAAAAAAGCAGCTGTGATGGTACCATGGCATTTTTATCACTCTGGTGCTTCTGGCTGTAGCTGATACCCAACAAATCACTTCCATATAGGGCAGACAACTCACAAGCTTCTGCTTCAGAACCTGGCTGGGCTGAAGATAGACTGGATAGGCAGGGGAAGGAGCGCCAATGGTGGAAGATACATACCACCTCCCAAAATCCTCTACCCCAAAACTGCAAAAGCTAAAGCCTCTTCACCAGCTCATCCATGGCACTGAAAACAAAATACAAAAGCAGAACTTGCACCATTGGGGGAAACATTATTTTTCAGTTAAATGACAACTTTGCCTTTATACTGTAGGCTGCAGTACGGCAGAGCAAGATGAAGAAGAGGATGGAAGCAGCATGGAGGCCACAGGACCTTGGCACCAGGGGGTGGGGTGGGGGGTATATTTCAAGGCAGCCTGCCTGCCTGGCCCTCAGCTGAACCACCCACCCTGACATCAGCTAGCAGCTGAGGCAGCATTCCCTAACAGTTCAGACAAACCCACTGGTGAGAAACTTAGAAAGTCCTCAGCTGTAGTGAAGAAAGCAAAGGCTTGGTCAGGAGCCAGACTGAGCTCTGCATTTTGTAATGCACTTCCTTTTTATTTAGCAGCTTGCATGATGCCTTGGTCCCTTCCACCTTTAGCCCTTTATTCACCCACACACACCCATGCACCTTGAAATCGGGTTTACAGCTGCAGTGCTTCCTTGTCATCCACTCCCACAATGCTGGGCTGGCAACCCTCCATTAAAAATACCAGAAAAACTGAGAGGCTGCAGCAACCAGGGGAGTTACTGTCACATTTATTCAAAACTGTGTGTCAGAAAAAGGAAAAAGAGGAACTAACCCAAAGTACTGCAAAGTAGATACAAATTCAGCAGTAACATTCACAGCCAAAAGATTACCTTAATTTCCTCTGGTTCTGCATGACTGCATGTTGACAGAGACAGTTGGATGCTGATACTGCATTTACAGCTGCTCTGATTTTAATCAGATTTTTATATATGATATTTAAACATTAATCCTGAAAGTGCCACTGGTCACAGATTCATCCATACAAACCAGAGAAACCAGCAGATTGCCATTTGTGCTGCACCGGGGGCCGGGCTCAGGGTAAACACAGGAAGATGTGATTCTTGTCACACTGAGCTGGCCATCTAATTTAAGAAAAGACTCAAAACAAGCAGATCTGAAACCAGAGGTGGGGAGGAGGCTAAGAATAGCTGTGGCTGCTATATACACTATGCAAGTGATTCCAATAATCTCTACAAATCTCAAAAAATGAAGTTTTCTGAAGGTCATGTTACCTTAGTTTCCACATTTCATTCATATAGCCCTATTACTTTTTGAGACCCATTTTAAAGCTGTTTAGACAGTATAGTGTAGCAAATTCCTTCCTCAAAGTCTTCCATTTTGTAATGTTATCTAATCACAGATTCCTATTCTAAACCATCAAGTTTAGCTCTATTTTTCTGAGCACATGCCATACAAAAATAAATTTCTAGCGCACACAGCATTTTTGCCCAATTGGGTGAACATCTATCCAGTACGTGCTGCCTCACCCAGCAAGGGACACTCATTTTAAAATAGCGATAACTCTAAGAAATACTTGTATAAGATTCTTTGATTTTGACTGTCAGCATCACCTCAGTACCATAACATTACAGATACTACAAACCAGAATCAATCTGAGAAATGTCATAGCAAAACTAGAGATAAGTTTTAATTCAGCTAGCAAATAAATTGCTGACAATGTGAAACTGCCACAGAAAATTCTTTACAAAAAGCATGAAAGCATTTTATAGATGTTTAATTTTGATCAGATGTTTCCAGATCCCCACTAACATTTACAACACAAGTAATCATATTCCTGTAACCAGGTCAGATGGCCCAAGTCCAAAGAAAAAAAAAACAAAACACATCTAGTACTTCCTGAAGAGGGGCAAAGTACAGTGTTGACAAGGATTCATAAGTTTACAATTACCTTTTTTATAAATTACAAACTAGATTTCCCAAAATGGATTTTCACGTTTTTAATCAGAAAAAACCCTAAAGTTCCTCACTTAAAAACAAAAAACCCCAGAAAAATAGCCATCTCATCTAGCATTCTTCAGAACAGGGCATTGCTCAGAGACAGTTAAAGCAAAACAAAAGCTTTGACTTCTGAACCATAATTTTTCATACTACATTTTAATTTGAAGGAGATACAGTACAGCCTGTGCTCCTAAAATGTATGAGCAAGTAGGGTGGGGAAAATAAAAGGATGTCTCTTCCCTCACATTCCCTCCATGCCACCTATGCAATCTAAAACATGATTTCAAGGAAAGTCCCTTTTCCACTTTTCTATAACCACCACCATTACAAAGTATAGGAGCTCTAGTTGTCAAGACTCTCCAGAACTGAAGCTTTACAACGTTATAAAACTACAACACTTGGCACATTATTTTAACTTACAGCAAAAAGGATTTCAAATATTAACAAATATCTAACAGTTCTACAACTCCTTTCATGTTAAGTTTTATAAATCCTGCACAGATTGCATGTGGTGGCAAGCTGGACAAATTGAAGGGTTAACTATAAGTAAAAACATTTTATATGACTGCATAACTGACACCAGTATCTAAATGCATGGAATGAATCAAGTTCAATGCTTTCAAAGCACTAAGGCACTTTTTGAATATAAGTTCCCTACAGCTACTACAACCACCACAACATACATATTTTAAGGCAAGATTTTATCAGCATATACAGCAACACAAAAAAAAAATAATCAAGCACACTAGGGGATGACTTAATATTTGCTGTGGGGGCCATAACTTTTAGTTTTCTTGACATTTACAAATTTGGTCTCTGCTTTAAACATGCAAGCTCTGTATTTCTTTTACATGTACTAGTTAATCGAGTTGAAAAGGATCTGTTGCTTTATCTGATCTATCACTCAGTGTACAATTCACAGATTTATAGACATTTACCTTCCTGAAATATTCCTAACAATGCCAATTCCACAAACAGACTAAAATGTTCCACTGGGTAACTGACAGCAGTGTTAAAGGGATTTCACAATTACTGAGATTTCACTTTCTTAGTTTTAGGTTTTAATTTGGTATGCTTCCATGAACTATTAAAAAATAGCTCCCCACATGCCCCCCCTGTTGCTTTTGTTCCAGTAATGCCTCTAAATCACCTTTGCTGATAAAACACTAGTTGAGAAACATTTAGTACATCTCCTTTTTAGACACTACAGTGTTATAAAATTCAAATTAACAGTTACTTTCGGATGCAAAGTGGACAGACATTTTGAATTTGGATTTAGCTTTACATTATGTTTATAACGCTTCCTCGAGATGCTTCCAGGTAGCGCTCCCATTGAGAACAATATCATTTGGATGGTTTTTACCTTATCACCATTGCAATTATTTCAGTAATCCTCAAAAGAAAAAAAAATTAATCATTAGTACAGAAGCTAACCACATCACATGCTGTTTCTGGCTCCTCTGGGAGATCTGAAAACAGGAAAGTGACTGATGGTCTACAGGCTGTTCCAATCCTGGCAACATTTGGTATTACTAGGTTTGTGTTTCACTACTAACTGAAAGCTGAACACTTCAATTCTAGGACAGGCAGCTGCTGTCTTCCTAGAATAATCTCATTCTTAAATTTCTCAGGGTTTGGATTGTTTTTGAACTTCTCTTTTTTTTAGCTGCAGAGGACAGTTTCAAAACTGCAAACCCCTAAAGCATTAGAAGAGGCAAATAACCATGGCATTTCAAAAATATCTACCAGAGAGTTTAATTACTATTTTTTAAGACTTTTAATTTCAGGAGAAGTTAATCATGATTTCTGAACACTTCAGTTGACAATTACACAACACTGTGTAAATATGTACCTATTTAGTCTGTGAAACCACACGTTCACATCTTTG
This sequence comes from Falco rusticolus, assembly GCF_015220075.1. Lineage (NCBI taxonomy): Eukaryota > Metazoa > Chordata > Aves > Falconiformes > Falconidae > Falco > Falco rusticolus. Next base: position 19,619,769 of record NC_051209.1, on the reverse strand, counting down.
TTCTCATTTACTCTTCCTCTTCAGCTTTTTTTGCCATATCATTTTGCATCATAATTTTAAGAATAAACTTTTCAGAGCAAGGACTGACTGGTAATGTGAGTTTGCACAGGATCTAGCACAAACAGAATAATAAATGAGTACAGGTGGATAAGGGCAGAGGTGATGGGGAAGTACTGGAGTGACAGTATACACAAGCTCTGAAGAAATCCTTCATTCATCTATGGATATCTCTATCAAGTCAATCTAACAAGATGACTTTATAAACTCTAAACAAATAATTCTGACTTTGTAAGGTGCATAAATACAGTTATGAAAAGCGTCTAAACATGACTAGTACAAAACAGAAAATCCAGAGAGGAAATCCTTGTTCATGTGTTGGAGAAGTGAGTGAAGGGAATCAAAAGGACAATTCAGCATAAAGATCATACAGTTAAATTTTCTATTTCAAGAGAAAAAGCTAAGGCAGCTCTTATAACCAATAAGCATCTCTATTTTTATTGCAGTTAAAAATAAATTACTAGCCTTGCAACTATTCTTAAAGGCAAACTCCAATGCCCTTTTTAAAGTTGGCAACTCTTCACAAGTTCTATTTAAGAACAAACTGAACTCTTCCATTTCATTTATGCAGGCTAAGACACTGTTTTCTCATGTGAGCTCTGCACTTTCAAAAGATCTTATTCTTGGTCATCTCTACAAACTCATATTTCATTCATAAGAGGCCTAAAAAAAGGAAGCTTCAAATGACCTTGACTTGTCCTTTACCTAACTTTACAGTTTGTACTGCAACGGACAGTTAAGTGTACAGTTACCATGTTGCACTGTAGTGTATCGCCTGCTTTCCTATGGCTAAAGATGAAGTGTTGAGCATCAGGCTACTTCATGAACTCTACAGCAAAGACCTAAGGAAAAGATGGATGCTGCAGAGGGAAGCTCTCTCCATTTTCTCAGCCAACCTGAATACATTTCAGGAAGCAGACAATCATACATTCCTTTTTTTTCAGCCAACAAAGACAGAAGTAGTAAGAAGCTTGCCCACCAAGGCTAAATTAAATGGATTTTTGTAATTATTTTTTTTTACATGCAGAACTACATCAGATAAACCAAACCCTTGGAAGAACTACCTGGGGGAAGGGACACTGTTGTCAGGCAATTTTCTTCTTTCTTCCTCTTAGTTTTGGATGGCAGGGAATGGTTATTGCTTCCTCCTTCCATCTTGTTTTTTGGAAAAACTTCTTCAGCAGCCAGGTCTAAAATGCAAGAGCTGGCTAGCAGAAACCAGATGAGTCAGATACAAAGGGGACTCAACCCACCTCCTCAAAGAGATATTTGCTGCCTTAGCATAAGCACAGATTAGAAGGTAATAAAGTATTCCATTAATTGCTTATGATTAAAACTGGGAAATCCATAGCACCACATCATCACCTGGGAAATCAATACACCTACAGGCATGGTCTCATCTGCATTACTTTCAGCATTAGGGAAGCAGCAGGAGCTACTGAGAACTTCACCAGCCACTGACACTCATTCTTACTCCCTACTCTAACCTCTTGTTTCACCAAAGCTCCCCCTCTGTGGTCTTACATCCTGAAATGAGTCAAAGAATGGACTCAGCTAGGAGGAAAAAAAAACCCAACCTAAACCATCTTTCACTGGGTAAGTTCCCTGACCCACATCACCACACCAGGCCACACAAAACAAACCCCCTACTTCTACTGGCACAACTAAAGGAACAGTGCAAAACCAGAAAAGAAACAGCTAAGAGCAACTTCAGCTCATACTGACACTGCAAGAAATGTATGTGAAACCACAGCCTAAATCCTACTTAAGTATGCACTGAGTTTCCCCACTGGCCACAACACATGGTAAAACACACTTGCAAATCTTTAACCGGTACCAGTACACATAACTATCTCATGCAATTTTAAGTAAAAGACATTAAGTTCCAACCTCTGTGTTTCATTATGACATGATTCAGGGGATATATTGCTATTTTCTCTCTTTCAGAACAGTTTTGCAAACCTCTAGCAAGGGTTAAACCTGTTTTCTTGGAATGTTAAGTCCCTACAAGGAGAGGCACAAACCTTGCTTGTATAACATGCTGGAGTTTATTATGGTATCTTCCAGCCCTCACAGAGAGCTGTTCTAGTTCAAACTACAACCTTTCTTGTATTTTCTGCCTACAATATAGCAGTCATAATAAAAAATATTAATCTGCAAGTGTTATGGTTTAACCCTAGCTGCTAATTAAGTACCACGCAGCCGCTCGCTCACTCCCCCCTCACCCAGAGGGATGGGGAGGAGAGTTGGAAAGGAACATAAAACTCAAGAGTTGAGATAAGAACAATTTAATAATTGAAATACAATAAAAATGAAAGAACAATAATGACAATAACAGTTATAATGAAAAGGGGAATGGAAAGAATAACATCCAGAGTGAAAGGAAGGAACTCATGGTGCACAATGCAACTACTCACCACCTGTGGACCAATGCCCAGCCAGTCTCCCAGCAACAATCCACCTGCCCTGCCCACCCCCTCAGGTTTATATACCAGGCATGACATCCCATGGTATGGAATGCCTCTTTGGCTAGTTCAGGCCAGCTGACCTGACTATGTCCTCTCCCAATTCCTTGTGCCCCTCCAGCCTTTTTAACAAGGCCTGAGAAACTGAAAAGTCCTTGACTTAGTATAAATGTTACCCAACAACTAAACCCATCAGTGTCCTATCAACATTGTTCTCACATCAAAGCCAAAATACAGCACTGTACTAGCTCCTAAGAAGATAATTAACTCCATCCCAGCTGAAACCAGGACAGCAAGGAAGCATCATCAGCTAATTAGAACCACAACTCTAGCAACTGAAGGAGTGTTATTGCAGGGTTCAAACAAAAAGTAAAAATACAACGGCAGTATATTAGGATGTTCCAGCAGTATAGTCATTAGAGTTGTGTATTGGACAATATAAATCATCATACAAAGAAGGAAATCCAGACACTTAAAATAAACATAGTTCATAACCTGCTAACCAACTATCTGTTCAAAACAGATTCTTCTGAGTAATTACATCTTATTATTTTAATGGATCTGAAAAAAATGGAAAAAATCCTGCCTTGCATCAAAAGAGAAAAGCCAACTGTTAAAACTGTGGTATTGTCGAGGCAAAACAAAATAAAATGAACAGGACTGCCAAGTGCATTGAAACATTGCAGTGTTACTGCTATACAGGGCAAAATTAAGAGGTATTAGTGACTCAAAACTACCTCAACAACTGCTAAAAAATCCCCCATAATACTTCACAGCCAAGAAAAGCTACCACTACAGAAATAAAGCTAAGACACTAGTAAAATGCCAAACTTGCAGGATGTTTAACATAGTAACACCACCACCTAGAGCAGTAATGTTCACAATTGGTAACAAAGCCTCCAGGCTCTAATTCTATTTATAGAATGCTGGGGGAGCATGTGTGTTCTTTTTTATCCTGATGCATTAAAACAGGGGTCCTCAAACTACTGCCCCTGGGCCGGATACGGCCCCCCAGGGTCCTCAATCCAGCCCCTGGTATTTACAGAACACCCCCGCCGGGAGTTGGGGGGGAAACCAAGCAGCTGCAGATGACTGCCTGCCACTTCATCTGCACACCAGCCCCCTGTTTAAAAAGTTTGAGGACCCCTGCATTAAAAGATTTTGTCCCCAAGATAAGAATTGGATGTAAAAAACGGGAAGGACTGTTCTAGCTAATGACAACAGTACTGAGGTCCCAGGGAGTTTGCCTTTGTAAAGGGGCAGCCTCTCTGAGAAGATAAGGGTGAAAGTCAAAGCAAATTAGCAGCCATCTAACCTCTTAGTAGTTTCCTGGAAACTTCCCAACAGACAAAACAATAGAAACTGGCCTTGCAAAACTGAGATGTAGAAACCAGTGCAACCCTGTGTAACTCATCTTCTCCAAAGATCTTTAGGGAAGAGAATGGTCCCTAGGGAGTACCTATTCCCTCAGGATAGCCAACTTTGTTGGAGAAAATTCTTCTAAAGTTTTAAGAACTTAGCAACAATGAAATACAAACAATATTTACACAAAAATTCCTTCTTGTTGCTCTTAAACTACATTATTTCTCAAGGATTAAGTCATAATCAAAATTCTCTACTTCAAACCCTTTTATTTCATTGCTGTTATTTCAGGGAATGCAACTTTTAAAAAATATCTTTAAAAATAACAGCCTTTCAAGTCTTTTAATTAGGTGGTGGTGGTTACCTTGGATTTTATCTGAAAACCTAAACCCATACTTAGTCATCATGCAAGGGCATAAATTATAACATGTGAGCCAAAGCTATGCCAAAACTCCTACTGAGAATTTACTCCATGTCTCATGTTCCAAGGAAACACTGGCTTTTGATGGAAGGGACAACCTTAGTGATTACTGTAGAAGGTGAAGACATGAATGGTTTACAGATGATACCAAAGTATTTAACTTACTGCTGTCACACATTTGTTTGCAGCAACATCTACTTCTGAGCTAGAAAACACTTCTCTAAGTTACATTATCTTCTCCATCCAGGATGGTGCTGGCCAGAACAAGAGCGTCACTTCCCTTTCTGTCAAATGAAATGGGCTAGGCTCTACTGATGTATTGGCAGGCATGTTTCTTCTGTTGCTACACTGGCTTTGAATGGAATAAGAGAACTGGGAGGGAAATATGGCTTCATTCTAGTTGCCCAAAGACATAGTCTACTCTTGGGACAAAATAATAATTTCTTAACCTGAAGACACTGAAAAAACAGGGTCTCTGCTCCAGCAAAACAAAACCACATCTGCTCAAAGCTTGAACTTCACACAGCTCTATTTTGTGTTCCACAAATTTTAGGTTAGCCCAACCTGCCACTCTTAATTACTGAGAAAAGGATCTGAAGCATGGTCAGCCAGAGCCAACAGACTGTGGTTTGTCTGCTTACATCCTCTGCTGATTATAAATCTTCTGTCTCCAACATCTTGACAAAACAGTTGAAAAAAACTAATAGTGTACAGAAATTCTAAATAAGTTCCCAAACATGCCAATGTCATCTCAGTCATACTGCTCTCCAGTGACCATTGACAGTGAAACTGTAGAGGCAGAGAATATGAACAGGAGTCAGGATGAGTTTTAATTGTAGATTTCTCTGTCAAGAAAAACCAACAGAACACCTACCCATGTGTTTGCACCAACATTCCTGCCAAACCAAGTTACTTAGATCCAAATAACTTTGCCTTTTAGATTGAAATGATCCATTTGCCTCCTTTAGTATTTATTTAAATTCAAGCCCATTAACATGCTCTTTAGTACCTAAATTCCATTATTATGTCACTTTGCTGTGGACTTGTAAAACTGAATTTTCCCCTAATTAAGTCTTACTTGGAAGAATCTAATTTACAGTAGCTTCCTTGTATTCAAACAGACATTTTCTTACCAATTTCAGTGACTAGATTGAAATAATGTTAGGTAAGATACAAGACAAAATTTTAGTGGGGATGGGATTGGTGAAATGAATACTTTCCTGTGTCTGGCATGTTTCTAAACATTTTAAATGTTTACCTAGACATACATCTTCAATGATCCATTACAATATACGAACTTATCTTTAATTACCATGAAATCTTCTGTACTACTTTCAAGATATGTCTTTTTCCATAACTTAATTTTTTAACATCCTCTTAAAAGCAACAGTAGCATTTCTGCAATGTATTCTAAACAAAACACTGAGTCACCCATATAAACTCTACCATGAACTTTTCCTGCATGTTTATCTCCAACTGCTGCAAGAGTACGTAGGAAGGCTACAGCTTAACAGATTCCAAGTCAACTTAGGTCCACCTAAATTAATACACCCAACAAGAAGCAAGTATTTGACAATTAGGTTGTGGCTATGACTTCATCCTTACACATCCAGAGGTAATAGCTGAAAATGCTTGAAGTTTTCCCACCCACCAAGCATTCAAAGACATGAGTAGATCTTTGCAGTTGGTGTGTGTGTGCGATTTTGCCTAAACTCCCCCAAAGGGAGACCATTTTAGAACATGAGAATTTGCAAAGGAAACAATATATTAGAATTCTACTGAAACAGGGGTCAAACAAACTAGAGCTAAAAGTCAAAAAACATTGCTTGCTTGTTTCCAGAATATTTCCTTGTTTCCTTCTTTTTGTTTTATTTGGGAGGAATTACCTGCAAACATGCATAAAGCTGCATCATTACTGCACTTCAAATTTTCCTCTGAGAACAAGGGCTAAAACTGACTGCAAGGTGGTATCTGTATCTACATCTATTTTATCAACCTACTTTCCCACTTTCCATCCATACACCAGTCTTCTATCTAAACCATAGCCTACCTGTATTTCTCAACTATAATTCAAAAAACAAAGAGAAAAAAAAAGTTAAAGTTGTTTATTATAATGACAACAAAATCAATAGTGAACCCTGTATGTAAGCTTTAGGAAGTAAACACGTTTTTTAAATGTGCTAATCCTTGTGTTTCTTAAAAGAACCCTGGGACTGAGCACAAGACTTCTCAGCCCCAGCAGACATTTGCTATAGGCTAAACTGCACCTATATCACTGAGCACACTGAAAAGACCCAAACACTGATTTACCAGTGCATCCCACGGGCAGCAGAAAGGCAGTTACCACAGGCTCAGATCAAAGCAATCCACTGTCTTGGTCAGAACTACTTTGGGATGAAGCTTTTCATGCCCAAGGATAAATCAAATTCTGATGCATTACCTGCTGTGCAAGCCTCTGGTCACTGATGTTCAGCTCTGCAGTAATGCAAGTTGTATCTGTACTACTGCACAGAAAATTTAAGATTCTCTTCCATCAGTAGCCTATAAACCAATTTTTGTTTATGTGGCTGTTTTGCTGATTGACTGGATACCAAGCAAAAATGAATTCCAAATCAAATATAAAAATAAATGCAGTTTATTATATTACACTATAATAAAGGAAAATAGCATGCAATATGATAAAAGGAAACAGTACTAGTTATTATGCACAATATGATAAAAGAGTAATAGAAGCGAAGCATCAAATCATTACTGCAAAGTGTTACAGAGACTAAGAAAAGGATACATCACCAATTTCTACCCTAACATCATCCAGGCCCACGCTTTGGCTGGGAAGCCCCCTTGCAGCCGGTGCCAGGAGTCTGTCGATAACTGGGAAAATTCCTACATGATGCGTCCACTCGTAGGTGAGGCTTCTGGCCCAGTCCCGGAGCTTGCCTGCCTTTATACTCAGTGAAAAACAAAACCAGTTTACACGCCTAGTATATGCAAACTTTTAAGTTTAGGCTAAGTGCAGATTTGTAAGGTTCACACATGCCAGGGACATTGGCCAGGTGCCCGAGCGTGGTGGAGTTACTGTCATGACACAGCTGCACACAATATTTATTGTCTGGGTGGTCCTGCTCATATCTTGCTTGTTCAGGGGGCTCAGGACAAACATCACCTGCTCATTAAAGTTGTCCTGGAGCTCTCTGAGCTCCCTGTCCAAGTTAAGCGATTCCTAATTAAAGACAAAGGCTTTTTCATAAGCAGTAATCAATTTAATACATTTTCACCACAGTGGCCAGGTATTTGCATTGTGCCATGGGCCAACCAACTGGAAAGCAGCTTTGTAGAAAAGGACCTGGACGTCTTCATAGACAATAAGTTCAACAGGAGCCCTTGCGGCAAAGGTGGCTAGTGGCATCCTGGGCTGCATTAGGAGAAGCATCGCCAGCAGGTCAAGGGAGGTGATCCTCCTCCTCTGCTCATTGTTGCTGAGGCCACACCTGGAGTCCTGTGTACAGTGCTGGGCTCCCCAGTACAAGAGAGACATGGACATACAGGAGAGAGTTCAGTAAAGGGCCATGAAGGTGATGAAGGGACTGAAGCACCTCACACAGAAAAGGCTGAGAGATCTGGGACTGTTTATCCTGGAGAAGAGAAGGCTCAGGAGAATCTCATCAATGTGCAAATATCAGAAGGGACAGTGCAAAGAGGACGGAGCCAGGCTCTTTCCAGTGGTGCCCAGTGACAGGACAAAGTGAAACACAGGAGGTTCCTCTTGAACAGGAAACACTTTTTTCCTGTTAAGAGTGAAATCCTCACCAGTCTTCCAGGCCATGGCTTTAAACTTGACAGAAATCTCTGGAAGGAGTTAGATAAAATATCTGATTCCTAAAGAGTTTATATGTATTACCCTATCAGTTTGAGAAGTATGTCCATCAATATTCTATAATCTTGACTGAGAGGTCAAAATCCCAGAAACAGAACTAGTTTTCTCCCTGGATTAACTCGGGACAGGGGGGAGGGAGGCGTGCGCAGACACAACATGGACCAAAAAAAACCCCAAACACCACACACAACCACCCACCCACAAAATACCACACCACACAAAACACCACCACCAAACAAAACCAAGGAGACAATAGGCCTAAACTATACTGGTAACTGTCCAAAATTTTTAAGGTTAAATTCAGCTGCCAGCAAACACACAATCAGAAGTGGTTAATGCTTGCCAAAAGATTTGAAAAGCTCAAAAGAAAAGGGGCAGAGCTGTTTTCATTTAAAAAACTCTTGTTAAAGCTCATTCTTCATGGAGCAGTTATTTATTGAAAAAAAAACAGTGAGGATCTGTTGTTTTTTTAAAAGACATTTTAGTGCCAACAAATACAAACATGCACCAAGTGATTAGCTGCATAACTACTGTTGAGCTATACATTTGTCCACAGACTTACGTATTAAATACTATTCAAATCTGACTCAGATCATTTCTGGTTTTGGTGAAAATTAGGTTTAAGTTCTGCAATCACTTATCAACTTTCAGTAGGTCCCCCACATTAGCAGTATATGCTTCACAGCACATGTAATTCACGTAAGCTCAATTTAAGGCCCATCAACACTGCCAGAGTACATGTTCTTCAACTGCAGATGTAGCCAAAGATATATTAGCACCAGGAATGTCCAATGACATACTGTGCAGCTACATATCTGTCCTGGTTTCAGCTGCGATAGTTAATTTTCTTCTTAGTAGTACAGTGCTGTGTTTTGGCTCTGATGTGAGAACAATGTTGATAGCACACTGATGTTTTTAGTTGTTGCTGGGTAATGTTTATACTAAGTCAAGGACCTTCCAGTTCCTTGGGCCCTGCCAGTGAGAAGGCTGGAGGGGCATGGGACACTGGGAGGGGACATGGCCAGGACAGGTGACCCAAGCTAGCCAAAGAGGTATTCCATGCCATATGACATCATGCTGAGTATATAAACTGGGGGAAGAAGGAGGAAGGGGGGGACATCTGGCATTATGGCGTTTGTCTTCCTGAGTAACCATTACGCGTGATGGAGCCCTGCTTTCCTGGGGATGGCTGAACGCCTGCCTGCCCATGGGAAGTAGTGAATGAATTCCTTGCTTTGCTTGCATGCATGGCTTTTGCTTTACTTATTAAATTGTTCTTATCTCAACCCTTGAGTTTTACATTCCTTTCTGATTCTCCTCCCCATCCCTCTGGGTGAGGGAGAGTGAGCAAGTGGCTGCGTGGTGCTTGGTTGCCAGCCGGGGTTAAACCACAACAATATCTTAGAATAACCCAGCCCCATCTTTCTACAATGGCAATCAGGTTCTAAAACCGCAAAGGAAAAGCAAGCTATAACTTTTAGTTAGGCTTATTGCATGCAGTTCTTCACAGGATGAACCATGTTTCAAGAACTGCAGGTGCCCACTGAAAAAGGTTTACGATTTTATTATACAGTTTCAAAAATACAATCCATAATAGATCAGTTCTTTTTCTTACTGTATTTAAGTATCACAAACTACAAAGAACCCAACCAAGCCCCAACGAGGGTCATGTGCAAGAGGGTCGTGGGCAAGAGGTGAAGAACACAGTATAGAATAAAAATTGGGAGAGAGGGGCAGAAGAGCAGGAAAGGGAATGTGTTGATACCAGTATCTAGCCAAAGGGAACCCAAAATGACTTGCTTAGCTCCAGTAACACTGCTCTCCATAATCTAGGTATCTTCAATAGCTGACAAAGAGCTTGCCACAATATGATATGCAAGATAAAAAAAAGTGTCAAGTCTACAATAGAGATAGGTTATTTTGGCTTGGTGGGGTGAACAGAATGATTACCATCCATGAGCTTTCTATGTCAGAGTCAGATCAACTTTATCTCTAATACAGAAGAACATTTTGAATGGTATAATCCACTGTATATTTTAGCGTTGAGTGCACTGCGTTTTGATAGCCCTATACATAGTAAGTCAGTGAACTGGTCTAACAACAGTTTTCAAATATGCAATACACCCTTTAAGAAAAGAATCCTAAAATCTGACAATCTCTTGCTCTTTATGGAAAAATATAGTTGAATAACTGCAAAGACGAGTAATTTAAAAATAGTGTAAAGAGCTTAAGGAAAAAAGGTGGCAATAACGGATTTTAAATTGCTTTCTATTGTTCAATGAACACAATGCATCTTATCCTCTGTAAAAGCAGCCTAAATGTTCAACTCTGCTGTAACTAAGCTCAATGTCTACTACATGCAAGACATGAAACTTAGAACTGCATTATTTTGTAAGATTTTATGACTGGCACAGAACTGAACAAGATAAAATAAAATATGTACTTTGATGAGTATAATAATTCATTCTAATAAGTGAATTTAATTATTTTTATTTTCAATATTCAATATCAGTTAAAGCTCCAAATGAAGTGTTAAACAAGGAAATGTTATTTTGCTTGAGATCATGTAACTCAGCTAGATCAATACCTCTTTTCTCCAGGAAGCCTCCCAAAGTGTTCAATAGTACACACTTTAAAAGAAGTAGTATATCACATTATAAATGCTCTTTAAATTAAAGAAGAAAGTAGTTTCTACTGTTGGTTTTAGTCTGGTAGATTCATGACAGTTTATAAACTGAAGTACAAAACCATGGTTGCCAATTATGAAGGTTGTAATAAAACCTTTTGTTTTGCTCATCAAGACAAATAAATTTACTCTCAACATATGAACAAGCTGAATTTAGCAACATTGCCTTGCTCCATTTGTGCAAGAGTTTACTTTCTATACGTCATTTAGCTTGTACAATGCAATTGGGCTGCTTTCTCATTATCATGCTGTTGCACTCAAGTTGTTGTTCTTTGTGCCTGGAGAACTGATTTGGTTTCTGCCAGCACAGCCCTCCCCCAACCCAGTCACACTTTAGCAGCTGCTACCCTTCCAAGCAGAACATGCATTTCTCCTTAAGAAAGTTCTCAGAGTATTGCTGCTGAGTTATAGGGTTAAACAGCAGAGTAAACAAACAACCAGATCAAGGGTTTGTGGTAATGGTTTAGATTAAAAAAAAAAGGGGGGGGGGGGGGGGGAGGGGGAGATGAGTAGCATTCCTTTAAGGTTATCTAAGTAATAACACATATGCAAAATAAGAGGCACTATGGCTGTGGAAGGAGTATTACAAAAGCAAGCACATCAAGATACTGGTTTACAAACAGCAAGGGTTGCTTGTTTGAATATTTCCATAACACTGCCACATAACACCGAATTCAGGAAAACCCAAGAGCTCCAAGACCTACAGGGTTTATTTAATGTAGTTTAACCCTAGTGACCCCCATTCCTCACAAGACAGATGACATCATTTGTGCAAGCACTTCCTTCCCTCTATTTTAACAGTATTCTCTGTGCATTACAGCATTTTTTTACAACCCAAAAAGCAGCATCATACAGTTTAATTTTCTAAATATTAACATCCTTAAAGACAATAAGGTAAAAATAAATCCTTGCACTTCAGTAATACCACAATTGGGGGAATTAAGTTTCCAGATGTGTTTCTGACTTGCATGCTGCCAGCTGCCTTTACACTTGTGCTTCTGGAGAAAAAAAAAAGCCTTTCTCCCCCCACCGAATATCTTTGTTCTACCCAGAGGCCAGCTTAACTTACCTCAGAAAGCCTGAGCTTTTGTCAGCTGTTCACACAATAAACAGCTGTGAATGTATGGAAAACCTATTACTACTGGCAGAAAATGAAAGCTGGCAAGTAGTTCTGTGTTTAAAATGGAAGAAAGTTTCCAAAGCAAATAAGCAATTCAATATATTCTGAGGGATATTTTTTCCCTCCCTCCCACACCTATTTGGTGATAGCCTTCAAAATTAGTGCGTGTAAACAGCATGATAAATGTAATTAATCTCAGAGTGCCAAAAACAGGCTATCCTCCTGCTAAGTGCTAATGTGAAATGCAAGAGCATTAGCCAAGAGGAGCAGCAGTCGTCATTGGCACATAGGGTTAATGAAGGTTTTCTTATAGATCCTGTTCCTGCTTTAAGTGAAACTCTAGGTAGACAAATAAAAGTCTAACAGGGTAAATGTATATCAACTCTGAATGCTGTCAAGAGAATAAAAAAGCTTTTGTACCTCTCCAGGCATGCTCAAGAATTGCATAACTTTCACTGAACTGATTAAAAGCCACAGATTCCCTTCACCTGCTATGTTTTTCACTCTAAAACAACCTGCCAATTATGGTACAGTTCCATGTTTGATACTTTATTTCAGGCATAGCAAATTTCAAACCAAGATATAGCACATGCATACTTTATCCCATTTTCTGAGGAAATAATTTTTTTCCTAAATGACCAGGTTGATTGAAACTATTCCAACTTTTAGCTGAGATTTCTCCTTTGTGTTCCATTCACTCTCTCCACATACATCAAATTAAAGCAGGCTTAATCAAGATGTGCCAAATTGTATTCAGAATAACCAGAATGCAAAAAAATATTAAAAATTTTGCAATCATCAGGAATGTTTTTAAAGTTTTTAGCAATTAAGAGTTGAAGGATTTCAAAAGATTCACAACCACTGCATCTAATGAGGTGAATGTCACATTTTGCTTACAAATAGAAGGTCTAAATCTCAACTGTCTTTGTGGCATCTTCATAATAAACAGCACAGGGTTCAGTTTTGCTTTTGCCTTTCTCTTCTTATCACTACTACATGGGGGGGGGAGAAGGAAATTAACTGAAACCATCATGAAGATCAATGAGAAATACAGTGTGAACCTGTATATTCACCATATTTCATAAATCAAAATAGATTTTTCCTTCTTTTAAGGAAGCTGCTATTTCCAAAACTGATGCACTATTTTTAATGCGAATGCTTAGTAAATCCAGACAATGTTTTAAGTCAATAGGCACTCCTACCTGAAAATGAGTTTCATATAGGTGATTCCAGTGAAGAATGTTCTGAGGCCTCCTAACAGCCAAGGTTTCAATCATTATGCACAAAAAAACTTTTTATTTACTCTGAGCTCTTCTGGGATGCATTTAGCAGAAAATGTGTGGTGAAAGTAATTTCATGATTCCCAGCTCCTAGTTTGCACACAATTTTATCTATAAAGATGGATACATTTAAAGAGACTGCTGGATGAACTAAACCTGCCATATACACAGCATAACTGTGTATTGGGTTTGTGTGGCAAGCTGGCTCCAAGACAGACCGGCTGCTAGCCAAGACTGAGCAGCAACTATGGTAGCTCCTCTGTGATAACATATTTAAGAAGGGGAAAAAACTGCTGTGCAACAGCAGCCAGGAGAGAGGAGTGAGAATACATGAGAGAAACAACTCTGCAGACAGCAAGGACAGTGAAAAAGGAGGTCCTCCAGGCACCAGAGCAGAGATTCCACAACAGCCCATGGTGAAAACCACGGTGAGGCAGGCTGCCCCCCTAAACCCATGGAGGTCTATGGTGGAGCACCCCACGCCAGAGCAGGTGGATGTGCCTGAAGGAGTCTGTGACTCTGTGGAGAGCCTGTGCTGGAGCAGGCTCTTGGCAGGACCTGTGAAGAGAAAAGCCCACACTGGAGCAGTCTGTTCCTGAAGGACTGCACCCTGTGGAAAGGATCCATGCTGGAGCAGTGTGTGAAGAACTGTAGCCCATGGGAATGACTCATGTTGGAGAAGTTCATGGAGAACTGCCTCCTGTGGGAGGGACCCCACACTGGAGCAGGGGAAGAGCGTGAGGAGGAAGGAGCAGCAGAAACAATGTGTGATGAACTGACCAGAACCCCCATTCCTCCTCCCCCTGCACTACTTGTGGGGAGGAGGTAGAGAAATTGGGAGTGAAGTTGAGCCCAGGAAGAAGGGAGGGGTGGGGGTAAAGTATTTTTAGATTTGTTTTTATTTCTCATTATCCTACTCTGATTTGATTGGCAATAAATTAATTTCCCCAAGTTGAGTCTGTTTTGCTTGTGATGGTAATTGGTAAGTGATCTCTCCCTGTCCTTATCTTGAGCCTTTTGTTATATTTTCTCTCCCCTGTCCAGCTGAGGAGGGGGACTTATAGAGCAGCTTGGCAGGCACCTGGCATCCAGTGAAGGTCAAGCCACCACAAACCAACAGGAACTCTCTGGCCTGAATTCAAATAGCACCACAGTGGATAAAATCAAACAAACAATTTGAATAGTAGTAGTTATCTGTACCCAGTATGACCTCTTCCTTATATCTTCAAAATTAAAATCCTGAGAATTGTCTTCAACTTCTCTACTAGGTCAAAGAACCTTAAACTTCACATCTACTGCAGCAACAAAAACTATGCAAAGGTATGGCTCATGGCACATTCATCACTCTACAGAAATTGCCCCATGGACAGTGTCCCAACAGTGACTGGAAAATAATCCACAGGACTTTACTCCTTGGTGGAAAGCAGTCAGCTGTCTTTTGGGAAGGTGCAAGATAAAGGTCCAAAGAGAGGAAATTACAGCAAGCAGCTTCTGGCCATGCACCCACAGGCAGCATTCTCACCTTCAGCTGGTGTGAAGGTATTTACGTAATGTTTCTGGACGGCTTTGGCAAGGGTGGCAAGTGCAAGTCAGGATTCCTAAACCAGTTCTGCAAAATTCTGAACTTGTGAGCAAATCTGTATGCAAAGAACTAGGTAAGTTCTTCTGTTTTTTGGTGATAGACAGTTTTTCACTCAACCCCAGAGTTGCGATGAGAACATCCACTGTGAGCTGTCTGTTCCCTTAAGAAGCATCAATCCCACCGAGTTTTAAGTTTGGCAGGTTTGAGGAGGCTCACTCAACTGTAAGGCACAAAAATGTCAGGCTTTTAACCCTCTTAAATGCCTTTCCAATAAAATAATGCTTTTTTACTGAGGCAAAAAAAATGTTTTCACCAGATTAAAGACAAAACATACTCTGCTATGAATAAAAATATGACTAAAAATACTTTTTCTAGACTAATCTGAATCTGTGTCATGATGTTGGATTTGTGTAAATATAATAATGAAACTACAAACATCGACCCATAGCAGATGAAATAGTTTAAGAATTTCAGGAAGATAAAGGAAGCCTACAAGCACTGCTCCTCTCCTCTCTCCTCTTCCTCTGCTCAGGTCCTGTAAGCCTTAATCCTTCCTGAGATAGTACTTCTTACGCTGAATATAGCTTAGCCGAGCTTCAAAACTGAATGCTTTTGGTTTATTTGACTGTGTTTAAAGAACATTTTGCATTACTCGTGGAGATGGTTCTTTTTCCTAGTTAGCTTCATGTGAGCAACAGAACTGCATATAGCTCGGTACGCTGTTCTGAACAGCCAGTATCCCCAATTGTATGTCTTCAAACTAGCAAAGAGGAAGTAAAGGTAGAAGTGGAGGTGTTAAAAGGAAGACAGCCATGAAACCAAACTAATTGGTACAAAAACTGAAGGACTGATATACCTGACTGCTCTTCATTCACTAAGTGGACAAGAGTTCAAGCTGGTGGTACTTTAACAAACCTGGCTCGCAGAAATCATGGTCAGCTCACAAAACTATCACATTAAACAACTGTGATCATCCTAAAACATGATTTGACAGAAATGAGCCATCTAATTTTAGAAGACTCTTAGTGCAGCAACGGAGCAGGAAAGATAAAAGAGTAACTTCACCTTCCTCAAATGAGAAAATGTTTAGTTTAGAAGCCTGGATAAACAAACACGTACAATAAACACCACTGGCAGAGATCAGGAAGGAAACTAGACGCTTCAATTAGGGTTGGAGGTCATACAGACTCCTTTCCAGCAGGAGACAACCAAGAGAGGTAAAGTACCTCGATTAAGCTCTGTACAACTTAAGGACTCCCAGTCTAACAGCTAAAAACCTCTAGGTAGAACTGCAGGAAGGCTCTAGTAAGTGAGCAACCCAGATCAATCCTTCCACATTGAAACAGGCTACGCTTGAAAACAAGCCTTGTTGATAAGCTTTAATCTCCTCCAGTGCAAGCAGTTGAGAAAGCCAAAGGATCCTATCCCACTGTGCTGGTTATGCTTAGGATACTTAATTTCCTCTCAATAGCTGGTATAGGGCTATATACTGGATTTGTGCTGAAAACAGTGTTGATAATGCAGAGATGTTTTAGTTATTGCTGAGCAGTGCTTACACAGAGTGAAGGCCTTTTCTGCTTCTCACACCACCACACCAGCAAGTAGGCTGGGGGGTCGCAAAAAGTTGGGAGGAGACATAGCTGGGACAGCGCTGACCCCAACTGACCAAAGGGATATTCCATACTACATGACATCATGCTCAGCAATAAATAGCTGGAGGAAGAAGGAGGAAGGGGACATTCAGAGTGATGCTTTGTCTTCCCAAGCAACCATTATGCATGATAGAGCCCTGCTTTCCTGGAGATGGCTGAACACCTGCCTGCCGATGAGAAGCGGTGAACGAATTCCTTGTTTTGCTTTCCATGTGTGCATGGCTTTTGCTTTACCTATTAAACTGTCTTTATCTTAAGCTTCAAGTTTTCTCACTTTTACTCTTCTGATTCTATCCCCCATCGCACTGTGGGGGGAGTGAGTGAGTGGCTGTGTGGGGTTTAGTTGCCAGCTGGAGTTAAACCACAACAGTCCTTTTTGAGGCCCAATGTGGAGCTCAAAGGGTTTGAAATAAAAGCAGATCTGATTGGAATGCAGTAGATCAAATTTATAGCTGTTATTGCTGTTTACGTATTAAAGGGCAGGCTCCTGTGCTTGCTTGCCTTGCTGTATATTGTATATTGCTCATTAGTGACTGCTGCTTGCTTTCACTGCTTGCTGCACTGCTTATCATCTCACTGTGCTGGGCCCAGGAACATTCTGATAACAGCAATGGTGATGCACCAGGGCTGGTAGATGGCCAAGGTATCACTGCTGTTTCTGTGCTGCTGTACTGGACAGGCTGGAACTCCAGTGTGAACTCGAGTCAAAGGGACTGTGACCTGTGGATGAGTCCATGTGGGAGCAGGACACCCCAAAGCGTCTGTGGCCGTGGATAAGCCCACGTCAGAGCAAGTATAACCATGGCTACAGTTGCTTTGGGATGTGTCTGTGCTGCAGCAGGTATACCTCTGAAGGGATTGCGGCCCAAGGACAAGTCCACGCTGGAGAAGGTACGCCTTGAAGCATCAGTGGCTGTGCATGAGGTCATGCTGGAGCACCTCAAAGCGTGTGGCCACGGATAAGCCCACGACAGAGCAGGTACACCCCTGGAGGGACTGCAGCCAAGGGTAAAGGCCATGCTGGAGCAGTTTGACTTCTGAAGGGACTGTGGCTGTGAGTAAGGCCACACTGAAGCACGTATATCTCTGAAGGCATTGTGGCCCATGGAGAAGGCCACACTGGAATAGGTGTACCTCAAAGCAACTGTGGCTGTGGATAAGTCCATGCTGGAGCAGGTATACCCCTGGAGAGACAATGGTTCATCATAAGACTCCACTTGAAGCAGATATACCCCTAAGGGACTGCAGTCTGTGGATAAGTCCAAGCCAGAGCAGGGGCAAGGGGAGGAGTTCATTGCAACGTTAAACCCTATAATCTGGCCCAAAGGGACCAGGGGTAGAGACTGCAATGGAAATACCTTTAAATTGTTGTAACCTGGGATTTGAGTTGCATGTTATGGGAATGACTATAGCAGCAACCACCTGAACTGTTGGAGGACAAGCCTTACAAGAAGCAGTGCAAGTGCAGCAGTGACCTGACCTGAGCTGCCTTTGGTGCCCAGTTAACTCCACACAACACACCACCTCTCCTGTCCTGAGTGACCACCATAACAGATGGAGCCCAAAGTCATAGACTAAATGAATTAAACGGACATTTTGTGGACATTGCACAGACATTTTACAGGGGTGGTCTATAGACTAGGGGAATGATATCTGCATATTATATCAAAGGATGGGAAGGGGGCTGGTGGTTAACAAGGAAGCATTGGATAGCGTGGGACTCGAGCATGATGTAAATGGTATGGAATAAGAGGTGGAGAATGTGTTGGTTTTGGCTGGGATAGAGTTAATTTTCTTCTTAGTAGCTTGTATAGGACTATATTTTGGATTTGTGCTGAAAAGTGTTGATAATACAGGGCTGTTATAGTTATTGCTGAGCAGTGCTTACACAGAGTGAAGGCCTTTCCTGCTTCTCACACCAGCAAGTAGGCTGGGGGTACACAAGAAGCTGGGAGGGAACACAGCTGGGACAGCTGATACAAATTAGCCAAAAGGATATTCCATACTATGTAAGGTCATGCTCAGTATATAAAGCTGGGGGAATGACAAGAGACAGAACGAGACATTCATAGTTCTGGCATTTGTCTTCCAAAGTAATCATTAAGCATGATGGAGCCCTGCCTTCCTGGAGATGGCTGAACACCTGCCTGCCCATGGGAAGTGGTGAATGAATGCCTTGTTTTGCTTTGTTTGTGTGCACAGCTTCTGCCTGACCCATTAAACTGTCTTTACCTCAAGCCACAAGTTTTCTTACTTTTACTCTTCCGATTCTCTCCCCCATCCCACCAGGGCAGAGCGAACAAGTGGCTGTGTGGGGCTTAATTGCCCGCCACAGTTAATCCATGACACCCAGACAGGCCTGCATAAAGCCCCATAAAATCTCTATGGTAAAGGGAAGCCATCTCTGCCCTGAAAATGGACTCATTTGCAACTGTGAAGTGTGCAACAGGGCTTTCCAATGCACTTCTTCCCTCCACCAATTATGGGCAAGTTAAGTGCTGTTTTAGTTTGGTCAATCTGGAATAGATCACACATCTGCTTTATCATAGTCCTGAATACAGACCAATAAATGCACCTCACTAAAGCAACTGTCTGTCATTTAACTTCCACACTATACAAGTTATACAAAAGCACCAAAATTCTACTCAACTACTGTTCTACCTGGGGAAGTAGTAATGTTACTGGAACCCCATAAAGCTATTTTAGACTTCAAGTACGATCCATATAAAAAGTACTGGGTTTACAAGCATTAAAGGTTGGGGTCCCCGTCCCATCCCCCGTCAGTCCTACAAATTAAGCTTGAGATCTAGAAGTCATGCTCTATCATTTCCTTCTCAGGCATTCCTACCAGTAATGAAGACCATGCAAGCCAACTGAAGTCTCTGCTATACCATCATGACCCTGCAGCCTCCGGTAAGACTGTTGAGGGGCAACTGATCAAAGCCCAAGAAACAAAGAGGAGATTCCAGCTCATTCTTAACTATATTGGCTCAGCAGGCCTAACCAGGCAAAAAGCTGTGAATGCTTATTTAGCAACTGAAGTCAACAGCTATGAATGAAAATAAAACATAGAACATATTACTTGATCATTAAATACTGTATAAGCAGTGGAAAATGTGTCTTAAAAGTCTATGTCAGGGGGCCTCAAACTACGGCCCACGGGCCAGATACAGCCCCCCAGGGTTCTCAATCCAGCCCCCAGTATTTACAGAACCCCCCCGCCAGGGGTTGGGGGGGAACCAAGCAGCTGCAGATGACTGCCTGCCACTTCATCTGCACACCGGCCCCCTGGTTAAAAAGTTTGAGAACCCCTGGTCTATGTCATTGTCCTGGTTTCAGCTAGGATAGAGTTAATTTTTTTCTTGGTGGCTAGCGCAGTGCTGTTTTAGATTTGTCATGGGAAAGTGTGGTCAGGGACTTTTTGGTTTCTCAGGCCTTACTGGCAGGAAGGCTGCAGTTGCACAAGAAATTGGGAGAGGACACAGCCAGGTCAACTGACCCAAACTAGCCAAAGGGATATTCCATACCACAGATCATCATGCTCAGTATATAAACTGGGGGGACTTGGCCAGGGCTGCCAACTCTTGCTCAGAGGCTGGACATCAGTTAGCAGGCAGCGAGTAGTGGTATTGTACATCACTAGTTTTCTTGTCTCCCTTCCCTTTGGATTCCATCCTCCCAACCCCCCTTATAGCTGTTATTATTCTTTAATTTTTATTCTATTTCAATTATTAAGTTGTTCTTATCTCAACCCTCAAGTTTTACATTCCTTTACCAATTCTCCTCATCCCTCTGGGTGAAGGGGGAGTGAGCAAGTGGCTGTGTGGTACTTAATTACCAGCCAGGGTTAAACCACAACAGTCCTTTTCAGGCACCCAATGTGGGGCAAAAAGGGTTGACATAACAGGTCTAATCAGACTGGGTTGGAACAAAAATTGTTGTCAGTGCTCACTGTATTATATTAATAATCATTGACTACAATGCTGATTTCTCTGCTGTTGAAGTTGCTGCTCATAGTCCCAGGGTTGCATTGGTTAATTTACTTACAGCATGTGTTCCCTATTGTGTTGCTTGTTTACTTTTGGACCTGGGCTAAAGTTACTATAGTGTTGTACTATATAGTACTGGTTGGTGATATGATGGACTCGCTGGTTATGAAACTAATCCAGTCTGTGTACTCTGTGGTGTTGTCACCCCTGTGTGTCAGGTGGCCCCTGGGGGGATAATGCCAACAACTGCACTTTTGGCTTTGTTTTCCTAGAGAGTTGGCCTATGGGTGGGGTCCACACCTCCCCCTTTCCCCTTAAGGCTAATTAGTGAAACAGGGTTTTAGGAGATCCTAAGTATCTTTGGTCTGCTGGAAACACCATAGTGCAGGTCCTGACACTACTGCTAGGAACACTGAACGTGGTTTTCATCTCCTGGATCTGGTGGAATTTTAAGCAACTTGGAGACTACTCTAGTCTCCAAGGCAGAAACAACAGCTGCTCCAACCCCCACGGCAGGCACTGCAGCTATTCTAGCCCCTGCAGTGGGCATCACAGGCTACCTCAGCCCCTGAAACAAGAGATGCAGAAGACCAACTGGTGTCAGTGTTAGTGGCCCCTGTAGATAAAAGGAAATGGAAAGCATCTTATTTGGTAAAGGAGGATGAAGGAGCAGGCCCATCACAGGACCAAGATGAAGAAAGCAAACAAGAGGTAACCTCTTGATCTCTCTCTCTGAGTGAACTGTGGGATACATGGAAATATTATGCCCATCAATCAGGTGAACACATTATCATTTAGACATTATTGCTTTGATGCTGGGATAATGGGGCTAATAGTATAGACTTGGAGGGTACAGAAGCCAAGCAGCTGAGATCACTTTCTAAAGAAGGGGGCATTGACAAGGCAACTGGAAAAGGAGCACAAGCCATCAGCCTCTGGAAGCTACTCCTGTCAAGCGTGAAGGAAAGGTATCCCTACAAGGATGATATTACATGTCACCCAAGCAAGTGGACTGCAATAGAGAAGGGTATCCAGTACTTGAGGGAATTAACTGTGAAACAGATGATCTATTATGACCTGGACAATCCACAGATCCTGATGGAAGTCCAGTACACACTACCCACATGGCAGAAATTGGTATAGAACACATCATCAGCATGTACCAAATCATTGCCAGTAATGGATTGGTCAGACACTGCACCACCAACAGTGGATGAAGCAATTCATCAGCTCCAAGACTATGAAGATAGTGTCTCTACCTCCATCATCTCTGCTGTAGAGAGACTGGTCCAGCAGCTTAACAAGAATATGTCCTACTCTCCACTAATACAGACCCGCATCTCAGCTATCAACTGTAGATGCCCTTCTGTTTGGAGGGGAGAACAGAAAATACACACCATGAGGTACTCTGGTTTTATCTGTGAGACCAGAGAGAGGACATGAGGAGGTGGGATGGAAAACCTACCCAGTTCTAGAGGCACGAGTGCATGAAGAACAAGGAAAAACAGTCACAAATAAGGAGTCTTCCAGGAAGGTTGCTGCTCCACTTTCCAGAGGACAGTTTCCCAGACAGAGTGATAGGGCTGACTTTACTCTTGATCCTGTGAAAAGGAATTCTAACTCATTCTGGCAAGACATAAGTGAGCGGATCTACTCCACACTACATCCGTTTTGCACCACTAGCCATCCTAGTGCTGAATCCCTAGACCAGGATTAGACTGACCATGCCTCCATTCAGGTAGAGGCCAGGGATAACTGGGTTTATTAGACTGTGTGGATCTGATGGCCTGGCATATCAGACACACAGGAATATAAAGCTTAGTAGATACAGGTGCACAGTGTACCCTAATGCCATCAAGCTATGAAAGGGGCAGAACCCATTAGTATTTCTGGAGCAACAGGGGGATTGCAACAGCTAACTGTATTTGAGGCTGAAAGAAGCTTGACTGGGAATGAGTGGCAGAAGCACCCACCCCATTGTGACTGGCCCAGAGGCTCCATGTATCCTTGGCACAGACTATCTTAGGAGAGGGTATCAGTGGGCTTTCAGTATAGCTGCTTTGGAGATGCAGGAAATTAGAGTAGCTGTCTACTTTGTCTGGTCTTTTAGAAGTTCCATCTGTGGTGGCATTACTGAAAGTCAAGGAACAGCAGGTGCCTATTGCTACTTACCATGGTGCACCGGTAGCAATACCACTCCAACTGAGACTCTCCGATTCCCATCCATAAGCTGATTAGCCAACTAGAGAGCCAAGGAGCAATCAGTAGGACCCATTCACCCTTTAATATGGCCAGTGTGAAAGTCTAAGGGAAAATGGAGACTAACAGTGGGCTATCACAGCCTGAATGAAGTCACACCGCCATGGAGTGCTGCCATACCAGACATGCTAGAACTTCAATATGAACTGGAATCCAAGGCAGCCAAGCAATATGCCACTACTGATACTGCAAATGCATTTTCTCAATCCCTTTGGCAGCAGAGTGCAGGCCACAGTTTGCCTTCACTTGGAGGGGTGTCCAATACACATGGAATAGACTGCCCCAGGGGTAGAAACACAGACCTACCATCTGCCATGGACTGATCCAGACCATACTAGAACAGGGTGGAGCTCCAAAACATCTGCAATAGATTGCTAACATCATCATACATGGCAATATAGCAGAAGTTTTTGAGAAAGGGAAGAAAGTTATCCAAATCCTTCTGAAAGCTGGTTTTATCATAAAACAAAGTCAAGGGACCTGCACAGGAGATCCAGTTGCAGGGAGCAAAATAGCAAGATGAATGTCATCAGATCCCAATGGATATGATCAACAAAACAACAGCAATGTCTCCACCAACTAATAAGAAAGAAGCACAGGCTTTTTTTAGGTGTCATCCATTTTAGGAGAATGCACATTCCAAATTATAGTATGATTGTCAGACCTCTCTATCAGGTGACCCAGAAGAAGAATGATTTCAAACAGGGCCCTGAGCAACAATAAGCCTTTCAATAAATTAAGCAAGAGATTTCACATATTAGCCCTTGGGCCAGTCTGGATAGGGCAAGATGTAAAGAACGTGCTCTACACTGCAGCTGGGGAGAGAATAGCCCTACCTGAACACCTAGGGTTTTGGAGTTGGGTATATGGAGGATCTGAGGCCTGACTGCAACTGAAAATGATACTGGCAGCTTATGTAGGGGTTTTGAGCTGCTTTGGAAGTGACTGATATTGAGGCATAGCTCCTCCTGGCACCCTCGTTGCCAGTGCTGGGCAGGATGTTTAAAGGACGCTACATGGAATAAGTGGGTCACACTGATCACATGAGCTCACATAGGGAATCCCAGTCATCCAGGAATCTTTGAAGTGATCATGGACTGGCCAGAAGGAAAAGATTTTGGGATGTCACCAGAGGAAGAGGTGATGTGCTGAAAAAGCCCCACTGTATAATGAACTGCCAGAACATGGTAAGCAATATGCCTTGTTTACTGATGGGTCCTGCCGTATTGTAGGAAAGCATCGGAGGTGGAAGGTGGCTGTATGGAGTCCCCTATGACAAGTTGCAGAAACTGCTGAAGGAGAAGGTGAATCCAGTTAGTTTGCAAAAGTGAAAGCTATCCAGCTTTAGACATTGATGAAGGAGAAAGATGGCCAATACTTTACCTCTACAGATGGTGGCAAATGTCCTGCGGGGGTGGTTGCAGCAATCAAAACAGTAATTGTTAACACAAAGCTAAACCCATCTGGGCTGCCGCATTATGGCAAGATACCACTGCCCAGGTAGAGAACCTAGTTGTAAAGGTACATCATGTAGACGCTCATGTACCCAAAAGTTGGGCCACTGAGGAACATTTAAACAACCAGCAGGTAGAGACAACAAGCAGCCGGCAGATGACTGCCTGCCACTTAATCCGCGCGCCGGCCTCCGCAGCCCCCACGCACCCGCCGGGACTGGGCTGGAACCAGCGCCTCATCCTCGACCTGCCCCCTCCAGGGGGCGCCTCTCGGCTACAAACCGCGCCGCCGCCACCCAGTCGTCCTCCTCTGCGGTGCGCGGCGGGCGAGAGGCGCGGGCATCTCCTCTGCCGGGCAAGCTCAGCCGGCAGCCTCTGCACTGCGAGGTCCAGCCAACTCGGGCGAATCGCCAGAGCTCCGGCGCGGCAAATTCCCTTCAGTCCCTTCTGGCCACCCTGTCCGGACTGCACGGCCGGGCTGAGGAGGGGGGCGGCTCCCCCGTCTCTCTCCCTCCCTCCCTCCAGCTCCCGGGCAGGACAAGCAAGCCAGCACCAGTGGGAAGTGCGCGCACCATCATGTAAAAAAAAAATTGACTCCGAGTGTGGGGTATTCCAAGAAAAGTGGACTTTGATTATTTTTTCCACAGAGTACAAAGAAAGAGCTGTCCAATATGCCAGAACAGAATTCAGTGTCTGTGTTCAAGCAATACAATTTGCGTCAACACTATGAAACTCAACATAAAGATAAATGTGATTCTTTGGTTGGACAAGTGAGAAAAGATAAAATATTAAGACTGAAACATGGATTGACAACTCAGCAAAATACTTTTGTGAAGCAAAAGCAGCTCAATATGTCATCACTTCAAGCAAGCTATCAAGTTGCCAAGCTCATAGCACACACTGGCAGAGCATTCACAGAGGGAGAATTTGTTAAAGAATGCCTTCTTTCTGTGGCCAAAGAGATGTGTCCAGAGAAGGCGCATTTATTTAGTACAGTGAGTCTTTCAGGACCTACAATTACACGAAGGATTGAAGAAATGGGAGAAAATTTGAATCTGTAGTTGCAGAACTCCTCAAAAAAAACCTTTGCTATTTCTCATTGGCACTCGACAAAAGCAATGACGTTTGTGATTCTGCACAACTTCTAATTTTCATTTGTGGGACAAATGATTCTTTTGAAGTCACAGAGGAGCTTGCTGCACTGAAAAGCACCAAAGGAACAACTACAGGAGAGGATATCCATGAGAAAGTTTGCCAAACTATGAATGATTTGGAGCTGGACTGGGGTAAACTATTCAGTGTGACAACTGATGGTGCTCCTAGCATGGTGGGGTCCATGAAAGGAGTGGTTGCACGCATTAACAAAGAGATGGACAAATGCAACCATTCACATCCAATAGCCATACACCGCATCATCCACCAACAAGCACTGTGTTGTAAATCACTGAAGCTGGACTCTGGCATGAAAATTGTGGTTTCTTGTGTTAACTTCATTAGAGCTCATGCACTAAACCACAGAGTGTCAGGAATTTCTGTCTGAGCTAAATGTTGTCTATGAAGATATTCTGTACCACACAAGTCCGTTGGCTGAGTCAAGGGAGAGTTTTGAAATGATTTTATGACTTACTTCCACAGGTTTATGATTTTGTGCTTTCTAAAAACAAAGCACCAGAGCTCAAAGATGCAGAATGGAAATGACACCTTGTGTTTCTGACAGATGTAACAGAGCTACTCAACAATTTCAGTGTCCAACTTCAAGGAAAGGGGAAGCTCATCTGTGATATGTATTCACATGTGAAAGCACTGCAAGTCAAATTAGAACTGCTCATTAACCAAGTAAAGGAGGAAAACTTCTGCCATCTCCCCACAACTCAAAACCTGTCTGCAGAAAAGCCAGCAGCTGCATTCCCAAACAAAACATGTATGGATGTACTGGAAATATTGTAAAAGGAGTTTCAAATTAAAGAGCTTCATCTCCATGAACAGGGCATACAGCTTTTCCGGAACCCATTTTCTGTTGACATTGAAACTGTTGATCCGATTTACCAAATGGAATTGGCCAAACTACAGACTTGTGACTCGCTGAAAGATGCATTCAAATCAAGCAGCCTTACTAATTTCTATGCATCTCTCCCTTCAAAGACATATCATAATCTTGGGAACCACGCACTCAAAATTGCAACCATCTTTGGCAGCACCTATGTCTGTGAGCAGACTTTTTCCCCGAATGAAACATCTGAAATCTCCAATCAGATCCAGACTAACTGATGAACACTTGCATCACTTGCTACGACTAGCAGTGACAAATACGAAACCTAACATCAACCATCTCATTAGCCAAAAGCAGGCCCATAGTTCACATTGAAATATTATTTGGTTTTGTTGATTACAATTGTTCTTCATTTTAAGTATTGCATTCTTTTTCCTGTTTTTTGTGCACTACTACAAATAAATTATGTGCAGCATGCATAGGAATTCATTCATTTTTTCCAAACTATAGTCCGGCCCCCAACAGTGCCTGAGGGACAGTGAACCGGCCCCCTGTTTAAAAAGTTTGAGGACCCCTGGAGTAGAGGGTCAGGTAAAAATACATAAATAAAAAGATTAAGCTCTCCTTTTTAAAGCATGTGATGGTACACAATTATCTTAAAATATACTTTAAATGCAGTTAAACCCTCCTGAAAAATGAAGAATAAAGTACAAGAGGGGAATGTTTAATAAAGCATTAGTAAAAAAACCCACATTAGGAGACACTTCAGTGTATTCCTGATTTGACACAATTTAATAAAGTATTTTGTACAACTGCTCTGCTCCTACAGCGGGCCTTTTATCAGTTCTGACTTAACCACAATGGAATTCTCTACACTTCTCTGGTCTGTTTACACACTTACAGAATTAAGTCAGAAAAAAACCTATTTTAAGATAGTGACTTACATCAGAAGTTTTCTAGACATCCTGGTCTTCAACACTGAGGCCAAGGCAAAAAAGATTGAATGCACGTTACTACCTCATCAGAGGACAGCATGGTAATGCGTTGCATGGGCATCACATAAATCATGATAATTGGTATTAGCTAGAAGGAGAATGTAAACCAGCATACAGTACCAGCCAACATCTCTAGTGATCCAGGTCACAAAGTTATGAAGCCACATCAAGAACTGCATACACATCCAGCTGAGAGAAGCTTTTTACATAGATAGCTTTAGATAGTAAACCAAAAGGAAAAAGATATGGAAGTTTAAGGAGACAGGTCTCCCAGAACAACATGTGCAGTTGTTGGACAAGTACTCAAGTATTCACATGCTCTCAGGTTGACTGCATTCCAGGCAATCAGAATTTGCATTAAATCTGTACCCTTGCTACACATGAAGGTTTTTAAAAATTTCAAGTTGGTTCCCGTCACAGCATATTCATAAATTAGGATAGCTTTTGTCAGTTAAAATAGCATGGGCTTTTTTTTAAAAAAAAAAAACAACAATGCAGTAAATTCTCCTACCTAATCCCTAAAGAAAGCCAGCTAAAGAGAAAGTAAGTTAAGAGGTGTCAGCTGCATTCCTATACTACCATGACTTTGCACTCATACTTGGTTAACTACTACAAAACTTAAGGATTTGTTTTGACATATCTAGATTACCTGGATAGCAAGTGACATTAAGATCTAAACCATACAGATATATTTTAGCCTGCCACAGAATATACTTTATCCTTCACCAGTAAAAACTGCTGTACATAATAATATACTAGAATCATTTATGTTGACGACCTTTAAGATCATCAAGTCCAACTGTTAACCCAGGACTGCCAAGTCCATCACTAAACCATATCCCCAAGCACCACATCTACAGGTTTGTCTTTTTTTTTAAAAAACCTCCAGGGATGGCAATTCTACCACATCCCTGGGCAGCCTGTTCCAATGCTTGACCACCCTTTCAGTGAAGAAATTTTTCCTAATATCTAATCTAAACCTCCCCAGCACAACTCGAGGCTGTTTCCCCTTGTCCTATCATTTATAATCTGGGAGAAGAGACCTATCCCCACTCACCTGCCTACAAACTCCTTTCAGGTAGTTGTAGAGAGCAATAAGGTCTCCCCTGAGCCACTGCCTCCTCTCCAGACTAAACAACCCCAGTTCCTTCAGCTGCTCCTCATAA
The DNA here is from genome assembly GCF_015220075.1 of Falco rusticolus. Classification (NCBI taxonomy): domain Eukaryota; kingdom Metazoa; phylum Chordata; class Aves; order Falconiformes; family Falconidae; genus Falco; species Falco rusticolus. Next base: position 19,591,417 of record NC_051209.1, on the reverse strand, counting down.
GACTTGTGCTCAAGACCCTTCACCAACTTCATTGCCCTATACACACACTCCAGCACCTCAATATCTTTCTTGCAGCAAGGGGCCCAAAACTGAACACAGTACTCAAGGTGTGGCTTCACCAGTGCCAAATACAGGGGGACCGATCACTTCCCTAGTCCTGCTAGTCACACATTTCTGATACAAGCTAGGATGCTATTGGCCTTCTTGGCCACCTGGGCACAGTGCCAGCTCATGTTCTGTCATGCTGTCAACCAGCACCCCCAGACCCTTTTCCACCAGGCAGCTTTCCAGCCACTCTTCCCCAAGCCTGTAGCATTGCATGGGGTTGTTGTGATCCAAGTGCAGGACCCAGCACTTCTTGTTTGATCTCATACAACTGTCCTTGGCCCATCAGTTCAGCCTATCCAGATCCCTTTATAGATCCTTCCTACCCTTGAGATTCTCACTTTAAGTGGTTTTTTTGGTGTTGTTTTTTAATTAAAACTTTACCAGAGTCTTATTTAAAATTGAACCCTGGCTCATATATTCAACAGGTTAATTAAAAAGTGATATAGCAAAACACTGCAACTAGCTACTGATTTTTTAGGAAACCAGTTTGCCCAATGTTGACAAATCATTTCAGCCTACCCTCACAGATTTTGCTTTTAATTAATTGTTCATCTCAGAGTGCAGAAAGAACACATACACAAGCATCAGTTGCTGGCATGACAACTAGCTCAAATTCAAGAATTGCTATATACTGAAACATCTGACAGATATGCAATTGCTTTCCTAAACTGAAAGCAAGCTTTGAAAATGGAAATTTACTTCTTGGGAGCAAGGAAAGCCTTGAAATTAGAGGAAAAATGAAGAGTGGAAAACATGAAAACTGACCCAAAAACAAACAATGAAAAATTTTGTTAGGTCAACCCAATATAAAAGCTTTCTATAAGATAAGATTCCCTGTTTGTATAACTGATGGAAAGTTATTTACAATTAATTGTTTCCTTAAAAAAAATTAGTCCAACTGTCTGACCACTTCAGGGCTGACCAGAAGTTAAAGCACTTTAAGGGCATTGTCTAAATTCCTCTTAAACACTGACAGGCATGGGGCATCGACCACCTCTCTAGGAAGCCTGTTCCAGTGTTTGACCACCCTCTCAGTAAAGAAATGCTTCCTAATAGCCAGTCTGAACCTCCTTTAACACAGCTTTGAACCATTCCCATGCATCCTGTCACTGGACCCCAGGTAGAAGAGATCAGCACCTCCCTCTCCACTTCCCCTCCTCAGAAAGCTGTAGAGAGCAATGGGATTACCCTCAGATTTTTTCTCCAAACTAGATAACCCCAGAGTCCTTAACCACTGCTCATAGGACATTCCTTCCAGCCCTTTCACCAGCTTTGTTGCCCTCCTCTAGATGCATTTGAGTCCCTTAACATCCTTCTTAAACTGTAGGGCCCAGAACTGCACACAGTACTCAAGGTGGAGCTGCACCAACGTTAAATACAGTAGGAACAATGTCCCATGCCTGTCATTGTTTAAGAGGCATTTAGACAATGTCCTTAATACAATTGACATGTTTCATATCACCAGCTTCCACTACTATTTTTGCACAACCTTCCAAAGGAGGCTCACATAAGGTTAAAAAAACAACCCAAGCCAAGCTATTTTCAGCAGTAAATATAGCATTTGTTTGGAATGCAGTTAAGGGGTCCAGAAGCAGCAGTCAACACCTGTTGTATTTATGCATATTTTCCTTCTTTATTGACCCTTGCCAACATTACTCCCCTTTTGAAGCTATGCAAAAAGTTGCTGTTTTTCTTTCACAACTACTCATTGAGGCCTATTCCACTGCTGAAAACAAGCAGAGCCAAGCCCATGCTGGGTGACCTAGAAAAGATTACATCTTTTATTTACCACCACTTGGCTTTATTTTCAGTGAATTCCTAGCTTAAATGTAATCAGCCAAGAAACCCTATGTGCACTCCTGTCATTCCTCATTGCTTGCAAACAAGATCAAGTGCAAGCAGAAGGGGAGAAAGTATCAGCACCATCAACCAAACTAAAAAAGCTTTACTTCTGGTTTTGTCAGTCTTGAGGAACCACAGATGTGCCTCAGACCTTCGGAAAGAGAAAGCCAGAAGATTATACATATAAGAAAAAGTTAATAAAACTGTAAACCCCTTTTTTAAAACAAAAAGTTAAAAAATTAATAATTTTAAGAAGTGTCTAAAACCGAACTCCAAAGCAGAAGAGAAGGGCGCTTAGCCCAGGAACAGCAACAGTTTCCCTTCGTAAAGTAGAAGGCACATTTGCAGGCTGCCCGCAAAGCGAAATCCGCTGTGGACAAGGCCGAGGGGGAGCCCAGCAGCGTCCGACCATGAGCCGCCGCACCGAGGCGCCGCCACAGCTCGGCGCGGCTCAGCAAACAAAAGGCGAGCAGCAGCCACAGCTGAACCACCGCCGGAGGACGGTCCAACCCAGCACAGGGCGGGACAGAAAGACCAGCCCCGCAGAGCCACCGTCCCGCCCTGCCTCCCGATTGTCGAGCAGGCGGCGAGAAGCAATAGTTTCTTTTGTCTGGCTTCCTCTTTCGGGGTGTGGGGGGAACAGAAAACCGAAGAGAACACAAGTAAACGTGAAAATGAGAACAAAGTGCCCAGTCGCCGCCGCCTACACGAGGAATCACCGCACTACTGGCCAGCACGCCCGGGCCCTACAAAGCGAAAGCGCAAACGCAACGCACCGCCGCCGCCCGCCCCCCCCCCCCCCCCCCCCGCGCCGAAGTTTCCAAGGAAGCTATAAACCCCTTCCCCGCAAGGCCACCACCGCCCCGACGGGGGGGCTGCTAGCGGGCGGTGGAGGCGGCCAACCTCCAGTGCCCGTTAAAAGGAGGCAGGGAGAAGTTAGCCAGGGGCGCCAGCCAGTAGCGGGTGAAGAGTAACAGCAGGCGGCGGCCGCCGCCGGGGGCAGGGGAGAAAGCGGGAAGTATTGTTCCAGGAGGAGGAAGAGCAGCGTTTTCCCCCTCACCTCGCCGTTGTCACGCAGGGGCTCATCCCCAAGTAACTCGCAGCCCCTCCACACCCGAGCTGCGGCAGCTCCTCACCATCACCCTGATCTAGGGGCCTTTCCCAACGCAGCCCCCTCCCCTCCCCCCTCCCCTCCCCCCCCCCGGCGGCGCGTTTTGGCGGATCACACCCCCTACCCTCTGTCTCGCCTCCGCCGCAGAAATGCCTTTGTTTGTGGTTTCCCCTCCCCCCCGTTCCTGAGGTCTCGCACCCTCTTATTTCTGTATTTTGGACTGCGGCGCATCCCGCCCTCTTCCCCCGCCGGCCGCCTTCTGCTGATTCATTTCCACCAGCAGTCCTAGGGGTGGGCGAGGCATCTCCTCGCTATTGTGGCCCGGGATACGACGATAACCCGGATTACCGAGGGTGGGCGCCGAGAGTAAGTAGAGCCATACAGGATTACACACTCCTGATTACAGGGAGCAGACACGACCCGTCGGGAGAGTTTATGGGCCAGGCGGGGAGCAGCGTGCCCGGTCCCCCTGCTGGAGACCGGGCTGGCCACTGGCGGCGAGTACCGTGGATATATTACGGTGCGGGGCGATAAAGTTACTTCACGTTCTGGAAGCAAAGAGGAGACTGGCAGAGTAAATTGCCCAGCCCAAATTACTGCCTGAGAATGAAGGGTTCGTGCAGGCCGGGCCGTGGGGGTCAGCTCCTCGGCCGCGCTGCTCGGCCCCCCCAAAAGGCTGCCGAGGCGCGCCAAGGAAGCGGGGTGGCTCCAGCCGCCGGTGCCGCGCAGGAAGGGAGGCGGCTTCCTGGATGACAGGCAGCTGACACGCAGAAGACCCGCGGCTGAGGAGGCCGGCGGCACCCTGCCCGTGTGGCCGCAGCCCGGCTCCAAAGCGTTATCTCAGCCCATGACTCACCGACTTGCAGGACGTTATCGACACAGCCGCCGTCTAGCAGAGCTATGCCCCTACGGAAGGGCAGGCGATTCTCGGCGGTAGTGTCCGCGCCCCCACTGGGTGCGGTGCCGACGGTGGACCCCCCAGGGGCGGCGTCCTCGGCGCCGGGGTTAAAAGAGGAGTACATGCAGATCTCCCTCTCACCGCGGGGGAAGGACCAGTAGACGATCCTGCGCTGTACCGGCTCCGGGATCCGCTCGAACCGCTCCTCCACCCGCTGGAAGGGCCACTTCTCTGCCACCTTGCGAGCCGCGATGTCCAGTAGGGACTCAGGGCTCTGGGTCTTGCCGAGTAGCAGCCCCCCCAGCGGTGGAGGGGGGGGGGCGGCGGCGGCGGCGACGGCGGCGGCGGCGGGGGGGGATCCGGCACAGAGCATCCCACTGCTAAGTCCAGTACCGCCCACCCGGTAGCCCAGCCTGCACCCCAAGCCATAGCCAGGTCTACAGCAGAGGCGCTTGCTAGGAGAAGGGAGCTGACCACGCTCCGCCATGATCGCGCTGCTTCTAAGCGGATAGCGGAAGTGACTGTACCCTATAAATGGCACCCGGAAGGCAGCGAGTGGCTGAGAACCGCCCCTACGTCACACCCCCCTCTTCCCTTACATGGTCGCGGGGGGCGGTGCCGGCCGCCTCGCCCATGACGGGGGGCGTAGCCTAGTGCAAATCGGCGTCACAAACATAAATAGAACGGCCCGAGAAAGGCTCGTTCTGTGTGCTGGTGGAGGATGATGCGCGTGTTCCTGGTACAGGGATGTCTTGCTGATATGTTGCCTTTTTCCTCTCCCCCTTCCCTCCCCTCCCCCCCGCTGATGTCATGTGCGCAAGCCTGAGAGCGCCTCGAGCGCCTGGTGGGGAAAAAAAGGGGTGTGGCTAGCAGCGCCCCTCTCTGACACCATATAGGGAATGGAATAGAGAGGTGGGACCGCTTTGGCCTCAACTCGGTCACCTCTACTAGGAAAGCCGGCGAGGGGGCGGATGAGGAGAACCGCGCCCTGTAGCCGGAAAATATGGTAGTGGCTGAGGCAGCCACCCTCGCCTGCAGAAAGACGGGGGCTGTCCAGCCTCTAGAGCAACGCTCGCCTTTCGCCGGAGCTCCACGAAAGTTGAGAGCTGCTGGGAGGCGGCTGTAGCGCCTCGGAGGGCAGCTAGGAAGCGCCCACAGGGGGACTCACATGGGGTGAGGTGGCCTGGCCTGGGCTCCTGCCTCAGAGGTGGGCTGAAATGGGTAAAGCTGGGGTGTCGTTGTCAGGATGCTGCTTCTCTGGGACAGGAGCTGGGGTGCCTGACTCCACGCGTGCCCGCAACAAGCCGGTGAGGCGCGCCCCAAATATTTCCCTTCTATTATAAGTATTATGGTAGCTACGGCCGTTGGGCCGCGTGGTGAGTCCCCGCCCCGTAGGATGCCCGGCGTGTGCTGGCTCGCTGGTCGCGCGCGTGCTGTGGGCGCGTTGGGGCGGGCTGGTTCCTGGAAGCGCTGGTTGTAGTCCGGTGCGAGCTCCACGCGGCCGACTCGCTTCGCAGATGGTCCGGCTTGGAATCGCTCTGGTAGCCCAAGGCGAAGGGCTCCGTGCTACGACCCGCGGTGAGTATATTGAATGCAATTAACGTGTTGTGTTTGGTGTCGAAAAGGTCTGCAAGAAGGCTGGTGTTGGCCATCTGTCCCGGTTAATTTTTAGCAAGCGGTGTGGTGTGTAATGTTCGCAGTTGTTGCAGAGCATAAAGTGAGAAGGATTCTTTCTGTTTTTCTGTCTCCATTCGGGATTGTACAGATTCCTCAAATTAAATGACCTTCCCGAAAAAAAAAAAAAAAGAAAATGCTGATGAGCTACAGTGTCAGGCTGAGGATATGACTCCTGCATAGCACCGGGTAAATACCAAATGCTACCTCTGCTTGTAGCAGGGAATTCTGTCCCTAATTACAGCTACATTGCTAATGTAAAATATTATGAAAATAATATGCAGTAAAGATCAGAGCTAGCAAATAAAGCTGATACCATCTTTCTTATGCAGAGATTTTGGTGTATCATTTTTGAACAACCAATATTTTTAATTAGTTAAATATTTTTGATCTTTAGCTTGAAAATGGCATGTTTGGTGACTTACAGTTGAAAGCACTCATTCATCTTGCTTGGATTTAACAGTGAGCCGCACTTGATAGCATACGATGCAGAAGCCATAATTTTAGTGCTTAGTTGCATCATTCATGTAGGCTAGTTTACCCAGCTAGACTACATTTTCCATGATGTAATGCAAGTGTTCAGCTGGGAGGTGTGCAGTGGGGAGATGGCTTCATCAGGGAATGCAGTGAAAGAATGTGTGTCAGGCATAAGATCTAAGAAGTACAAATAACATCAAGTTGACTTGAAACTTAACATCTACTCTTTGTTTCCATCAAAACCTGAAATTACAGCAATAGTTTATTTTCTAGACAGGTGGTTGAAGAGCTTTGCGGAAACTGCATTTTCCATTGAAAATGGACGGGAAATTCCATGAACTGTATCAGACATGCTGACTTTGATTTATAAAGAAAGATCAGCAGAAAACCTGAAGACGGTTTAGAATATGCAAGTATTGGCTTTTTTATATGCTAGTAAGCTCTTAGAGTGTAGCATTGACTTGTTAATTTCACGGGTAGAATTTTTTTTTTACATCTAGGTATAGAATTTTTTTCTTTTTCTGTTGTCAGTTGCTTATACTAAGAAAATGGCTAATGATTTTTAACCAAAGAGTTTAAACTGCAGACTACAGACAGGTACTAAACTTTTCTGCAGAGTTTATTTTCTGTATATACTACAAGGTGTTTTTTCTTTGGGATCATGAGAGCTACCTCCTGGATAGAAAATGAGTATAAACTGATGCTTGTGCTTCTGGGTATAGACCACACAAAACAGTTACTCCTGAGGTGCTGGTTTCATAAATTCACAGATACCTTGCTGGGATGTTAACTGGCATCTTCATCATTTTAGGCATATATTTCACAAGTGGTCTATTCATATACTTAGCTCCAACTAAATTTTGGAGGTATTTGAGAGCCTGAATACTACAGGCAAGAGATGAGGATGTAGTACTTTCTTTTATTATGAATATGTTATTGATTTCAGTATTTCTGAGAGCAGAGAAATGGAATATGTAGAAGGTAAAAAAAAAAGAACTTCATGATTGCATATGTATGAGAGCAGAGGAAAATTATATTTAATTTTCACTTCATCACTTACTCTTTGTTAATAACTGTTCACTCTGAAGCAATTTTTCTTCTGTGTTCTTCTAGCACTATTTCTGTTTAAAACAAGTGTCTAGCAAGTCAGTAAAAATGCTCTTCTAAATTGGGTAATGGCTGTTCTTTACCAGGTCTTAGCCACCTGGTGCAATAAAAATAACACACTAATGCCACTGGAAAAATTCTTTCTGTCATAGTAAAGAATCTCTACAGTAAAAATTGAGAAATAAGAAGAGAGATATGCCAATGGAAAATAGAACTTCCATAATAAGCAGAAATAGCCCATGTGTCAGTTAATTTCTGCCCAGATCTGAAATGACAGAATGACCGTTATCAAATTCACTTAAGAAATCCCAGAGAAAAGCAGGTAGAAAAGTCCATAGCTACTTCCCATTAAGTATATTTATATTAATAGCTATATAGGATGCTGTTGAAGCTTTTTTCATTTCTGGGCTAGGGAGTACATGAAGAGATTAATGGCATCTTTGCTCTTGAAATTCTGCCATAAGCACTAGGTATGCTTCTCCTTTGGCTCCCTCTGCATTGGTGTAGCTCCATAATGGCTTGCAAATTATAATCTGAGTCTGAAGTTCCTTTGTCCCACTAGTATTGCCCCTTGAGTTCCTTTAACTTTCTGAAAGCAAGCAGGAAGGATGTGTTAATTCCAGGGAAGAAACTGAAATGTTTTAAAGCCATACTTGAACTGTATTTAAATTTATAGTTAGGGGTTTTTTTTTCAGTGGATGCTCTTGTGGAAAGACCTCACTGAGTTGAGCATTCATTTCTTCTTTTTCTGCCTCAGAGTTTTGAGAGGCCACGCAGAGAAGAAGGAATGTCTGCAAAACAGCAGCCTTGACTTGGTTAACTTCCTGCATGTAATCAAAGCCTATTCTATGAGCTACTTGGAAAAATACTCTTGGCTATAATTTGGTGAAATTCATTCTTAATAATGTTTCAAACATTAGGCCACTTGCAGTCATTTTTGCTCATTCCAGTAATACATACAGGGCTTGAGCATTCTACTAGTTGTGGTAATTTAAAAGAAACATCACTTAGAGCTGCACAGTTTTGTTTGTATGAAGCTGTGGAAGTTTAACCCTGGCCAGTAACTACCATGCAGCCACTCACTCACTCCCCCTCACCCAGAGGGACAGGGAGGAGAATCAGAAGAGAATGTAAAACTCGAGGGTTGAGATAAGAGCAATTTAATAGGGAAAGCAAAAGCTGCACATGCAAGGAAAGCAAAGCAAGGAATTCATTCACCGCTTCCCATGGGCAGGCAGGTGTTCAGCCATCCCCAGGAAAGCAGGGCTCCATCATGTGTAACAGTTACTTGGGAAGACAAATGCCATAATGCTGGATGTCCCCCCCTTCCTCCTTCTTCCCCCAGCTTATATACTCAGCATGACATCATGTGGTATGGAATACCTCTTTGGCTAGTTGGGGTCACCTGTCCTGGCTGTGTCCCCTCCCAATGTCCCATGCCCCTCCAGCCCTCTGGCTGGCAGGGCCCAAGAAACTGGAAGGTCCTTGACTTAGTATAAACATTACCCAGCAACAACTGAAAATGTCAGTGTCCTATCAACATTGTTCTCACATCAAATCCGAAACACAGCACTGCACTAGCTACTAAGAAGGAAACTAACTCTATCACAGTTGAAACCAGAACAGAAGCAAACAATGGTCTAAATGTAGAAAAATGGGTTGTAGACAACCTAATGCTGGCCATCACTAGTCACCCTGGTGGTTAAAACTTATCTGGAAAGATGAGAAGAACAACAGCCATTAAAGAGAAGATATGGCATTTAAGATAAACAGGAGTCCAGATTCATGTGCCACATAACATGTTTTGAAGCGCTGGGAGAGTAGGGGGTCAGAGATGAAGAAATTCAGTGAGGGAGGCTAGAAGGCTTTCGGGGCTAGAGCTTTAAGAAAAAAACAAAAGAAAAATTACTCGAGCTGATGGCACTAAAATAAATAAAAAATGAGTGATGGGTCTACTGAAACAGCTGAATTTAAAATGCTAAAACAAGTCCTTTTTAACCTGTTTCTTTAAGCTTTTTAAGACAACTAAACACTTCAGTTCTTATAAGAAAGCTACAGATTTTATGGATTCAAAATGTATTTGATCATTTGAAAGCTTGAAAAACACTGCTGTAGGTAAAAGTAGTGAATATCACTACACTTTGCAGTCTAGTGACACTGGAAATTCAAATACAGGAAAAATGGATAATAGCAATGAGTGTCGATGAAATTATTGTCTTAAGATTGGCCAATGAAGAAAATAATGTGTCTTTGGTTTTACAATGGTTTCTTAAATAGTTTCATTCATTATGTTCAGAAACTATTTTTAATTTAAGGAGTTTAAAATGGAACATTTGCCTTTTAAATCAAATACTCTAGGTTAAATATTTCTAACTCTTTAGAGTCTCTCTATTAAAGTGAAAATAAACCAGCAGCACTGAATGAGCCCTTTCAAAGTGCAGCTTTTCATTCTAATTAAATTCCATGATGATTCCAAAACTGGAGTCAGAGGCTAGAATCTAAAAGCATTTAGGAAAATTTACTTAAAATACTATGTGTGTGTTAACAGTATTATACAATAATGAAAAGATGCAAGCATCCTAATTTGACCTAAATCCTCTTGACATTAATTTCTGTGTCCTCTGCCTTTTTGTGGCTTGATACTTGATGTATCAAGTAATTCTTGGATGGACTGAAGGGGAGGACGTTGTGTGTGCCAGTCCCAGAGCTGTGTGAATTAATGCTGCTCTGTATTTCCTCGAGGAATGAGCACATTCAATTTACATTTATTGAAAATAGACCCTGGGAATTAATTCTTTCTTCCATATAAGGAGCCTTGTGTTGGGATATCTGTTGGGACAATTTAGCTCACTACTAAGTTACTAGGGATAAAAACATCACTGTTGCAAGTAAAATGATACTGTGAAAGTGACTTCTTAAAATTAAACATGTTGAACTGATTTAGAATATTTAGAATTTCAAAGTCTTGGAATACAGGAACAAGAATATCTCACCTTTCTTTGAAGTTTTAACTTATTCGCTTACCATTTGCAAAAAGTCAAAAGTGGAAAATCCTGTCTCTGAGAGGAAACTAGATTTAACATCCCTTCTATAGATCTGAGTTGCAGGATTCATGAACACTCAAAGTAAAACTAGTGTTATTACTCTCATATCCTTTAAAGTTTAGAAAAGCTTTATATTTTTTTTAAATATCAAAATAAAATTTGATGAAAACTTCAGGTTTTAAAATAACTTTCTTCTAGGTATTTTTTCTTTACTGCAAGAACATACTCTTAATTGTGGTAAAGTAGCTGTGTAATAAAAATAATTAAAAAAGATTACTCAAAGCTTTATCCTCTTCTAGTCAGAAGTCCTCTGCCAAAAATGTGATAGGCCAGTTTCAGAAGTTAATCGGTTATAAAATGCCATCAATTGATCTACCATCATGTATAGGAACACCTCAGCACATATAATGTACAGAAAGTGAGGTAGACTGGTGGTCTAAATGAAAACATCATTGAACAGCCTTCTTATGGATAAGCATCCTACACTAACAATTCTCCTTTTTTATCTTCATTGGTGTCCTGATTTCAGCCAGAATGGAGTTAATTATCTTCTTAGGAGCTACTAAGGTGCTGTGTTTTGGCTTTGATGTGAGAAAAATGTTGATAAGGCACTGATGGTTTCAGTTGCTGCTAAGTAATGTTTATACTCAGTCAAGGACTTTTCAGTTCCTCAGGCCTTGCCAGAGAGAAGGCTGGAGGGGCACAAGGAATTGGGAGGGGGTGCAGCCAGGTCAGCTGACCCAAACTAGCCAAAGGGGTATTCCATACCATGGGATGTCATGCTTGGTATATATACCTGGGGGGTTGGCCAGGGTGGGTAGATTATTGCTCGGAGACTGGCTGAGTATTGGTCAGTGAGCAGTTGCATTGTGTACCATGTGTTTCTTTCTTCCTTTCCCTCTGGATGTTACTCTTTCTCTCCCTCTTTTCATTATAACTGTTGTACTCGTTATTGTTCTTTCATTTCTATTCTGTTTCAATTATTATATTGTTCTTATCTCAACCCTCAAATTTTACATTCCTTTCCAACTCTTCTCCCCATCCCTCTGGGTGAGGGGGGAGTGAGTGAGCAGCTGCATGGTACTTAATTACCAGCCAGGGTTAAACCATGACAACTGGCTTCCTCCCTTTAAACTGCATTTTAGTCTAGATTTCCTTGCATTAGTCCAAATAGTTACTTTGCCATGGCAAGCAGAAGGTGATATAATAATTCTTGGGCAGAAACTCTGTGTGAAGAGAGACATACAAACCTCAATCCACTAATAAAAGGAACAAAAGGCATTGCTTACCCAGATTTTCACCTATGGCAAAGAAATAGAAACATCATATACTAAAAATTCTCAGAAGTGTTTTTTTCCAGGATGTTAAGTGCTGGTAGAATGGTTTCAAAGGAAAAAAGCAAACCAGCAAACCCAACCAAAAAAACCCCAAAACAACAACCCTCTTCCTCCCATTTCAAGAAGTTTGAGTCCAAATTCATTTGTGATGGTGAGGGAGCTGTACTTACAAGGGAACAGCTTAAATACTCCAAAAACTGAAGTTCCTGCCTATGCAGTAGAGATGTGGTGTGCATCTGTAGGATACCTTCTTGTTCTGGTGCATTCTTGTCTCCACCAGTGCAGCCAAGACAGTAGTGCAAGGAAGAGGAAAGTAAAGCTAACTGGCCAGCAATTGCTTTGGATATTTGCTAGTCTTCTGTGAACTTCTCTGCCTTTATAAATTGTAACTGATGACCTGCAGAAAATATGGAGGCAGAGAAAAGGCAGAGATAGCTAAACAACACTTAAATCATTCCTGTTTAAAAAGACTGGTGTTCTTTTAAAATACTTGGGTACAATGTATGCTTCCTCTAAGTTAATCACCAGTGATTTCATTTAGCAAGCTGGGGAAACTGAGCTGGACTTAAAGATTGTTTTCTTAACAGTTCATTTAAACTTTGATTCCTACTGGTCCTTAAATTCTTAATTGACAAGTATTCAAACAATATTGCAAGCCTGCCTCTAACTTTGCTGGGACTGAAACATGCAGTCAGGATTTGCAGACTACTCCTTTCTTGGGTTATATCAAAGACAAACTTATAAGGTAGTGTTCTAAATATAAGGGATTCTGTATAATTTAGACATCCTATTGATGCTGTGCCATCTGTCAGAGGACTATGCACTCTATGCACTGAGGAATAATTAATGAAGACCCAGTGTGAGGGTATAACATTTTGGGGAGTTGTTTTTAATTTTTTATTTCTCCCCCTTCCCCCAATTTCATCTTCTATTTGTATGTGTATAGCAGTATTTGGTGTCAACTCCATAACTCCATCCTTAAGCAAAGTGCCATTTAAAGGTGATGGTATTTTTGTGGGTTGGGTTTAACTAAATAAAACTTAGTTACAGTAAAACTGTACTGCTCTGTCCCAACTAATGCCCCATAAACATTCCATCCACTTATCTTCCTTTTTCCTATTCTTCCTGTCCTGCAGTCTTGGAAATTGTGCCAGAGATAATATCTCAAGGTAAGCCTTGTAATCAAATTCAGAAGATAGAGATAAGCTATAGTTAGAGCTCTGCAGTAAATTTTTTTCAGAGAACCCAGTACTTCCTTCTACTTCAGTAGCTTCAAAGGTTTTGTTGGAATCCCTTTCTTAGAGCAGGGATTTAATTGTTTTTTTCTACTGGTCTGTCACGAAACAACATCTAACTTTTGAAATTGTTCTGAATAGAAAGGGAGAAGATGCTTCTTTTTCCTCTTCTGTGCTCCAGGGATTAAAATGAGCTGAGAGATATGCCTCTGCTGCACTTCTCCACTTAGAATAATAGTGGCACAATATACTCTTATATTTCCGGAAAGTTAGTGCTTTGAGCTTCTTCCAAGGGGATATTAAGAGCTGCAAGAAGTTGGCAGTTTTACTACTGAAAAGGGACCCCTTGATACTTTATAACATATCCATGCTTCTTTGCGTCAATAAATTAGACAGGACTCATGGGATAGCTATCTTCTTGCTAGACACTGTCCTCTGCTGGGCTGTATTGGGGTCCTTCAGAAGGAATAGATAAAGGCACCGTGTGGTGTGGTTCAAATGCTCTAGGAGACACTGTGTCAGGCTGACTGTGGGCTTAGGCAGATGTCACCATCAGTCATCCTGCAGATGTTGTGATCCATGAGCAGGAGGGAGAGAAAACTATTCTGGCATGTTCATGTAAAATACATTTTTTATTTTTTAAGCTGTTCCAAAAAATGGAGCCTCTGGGCAGGGACAGGTTTCAGTGGAGCCTCTGAATTCATCTAGTTGCAGTGAAGATCTAATGCTATGTTACTGTGTTCTCAATCTGAGAAGAAGGAAGAACCTCTTTAGTACCCTAAGTCAGAACTGCTTCCCAGTTAGTACTTTTAATATGTGCTTCTCAGAGCTTTGTTACAGCCAGCACAAAAATCACCTTGTTCTTCTGTGATTTCAGTGCTTCTGAGCAGCAGCAGCAAAACCTGGCAGATGCTGTCCAGTTTTCACCGTGCTCAGGGCAGCAGCACAGGCACCAAAGCTCTATGTATGCACACTTGGACAACCAGTACTGAGTCAGTTTGCACACTACTCTGACCTTTCAATTTATCTCTGCAAACATAAAGGCTTTGATTTTGATTTTTTAAAACAAAAGTTCATTGGCTACAGTTGAATGGCTGCTTTTGAAGTTCTCCAGGAAAGCTAAAGGCCTCTTCTTTAAAAGGAAAATAAGAAATCACTAGGATATGAGTTAGGAGTGGAAGAACTGAGAAGGACAGAACTAATGCAAGTAAGATTTGAAGGATGAGTTTATAAATCCAGTCCCTTGCCAACTCTACCCTCTAAATGGCAGTTACTGCCAGGGAAATTGGATCCACCCTGGACTGATTCTAGCATCAGGAAAATCCTCCTAAAATAGCTCTGGCCCTTACAAAAGTTGCAGTTTCCTATCCCAATAATTGATGCTGTGGTGACAACCTCCATCTGATACTCATTAGTTGCAGATACCACATCTCCTAAGGGGAAGAAGGCAACTTTTTCCCTTTGCTCAGAATCTCTTGCCTTGTTTGCAGTGATGGTCCTAGGAGTGAAAAATTGTTTGATAACTTTGAGCATTTCTTGAAAAGGATGGTGTCCACTGTACTGGCAATTTGGAAATGAAACTGCAATCTGTTTACTCTGATAAGTCTGAGAAAGACTGGTGGAACCATGCTCTGCCCTCCCTGAGATAGAAACAGCCATCAGAAAAAAACCCACAAGATAAGGGGATCCTCTATCCTCCCCCCGCCAGGCTGAAGGTGGCAATAGCTTGAAGGAAAGGAGTGAATGGAGACAAGTCCATGCTCGAGGTGGCAGGTAAACCCCCTCCTTGCCCACCTCACCTTCCCAGGTGCCTCTGTACAACAGGTATGAGGCTCTGGATGTGGAAGGCCAGTCAATGGATGATGTGGACGATGCTCCTTCTACACCAGACATGTTGCTAAGGTCAGAAAGGCCTATCCCCCATATCATGACCACCTCCATGAGGAAGAAAAGATGGGTTATAGTTGTAGGTGACTTTTTCTGAGGGAAAGAGGGTCCAGTATGCCAGACAGATCTTCCTCTTAGGGAAGTCTACTGCCTCTTTGGGGCCTGGGTTAAGGACTTAACTAGAAAACTTCCAAGATTGGTAAGGCCCTCAGACTATTACCCATTATTGCTCTTCCATGTGGGTGGCAATGAAGCCACAACACGATCCAAGGGTGATCAAAAGAGACTTCAGGGCCTTGGGGCAGTTGGTAAGGGAATCTGGAGCACAGGTTATTTTTTCCCTATATCTTTCCAGTTGTAGGAAGCAACATTGGAAGAAACAGACAGACCCAGTCTATTAATACATGGCTCTATGGCTGTTTTCACTGCCACAATTTTGTTTTGTTTTTTATAATGGGATGGCCTACACAGCACCAGGCTTGCTGGCATCAGATGGGATTCGCCTTTCTCAAAAGGGGAAGAGGGATGGGGTAAGGAAGGCCAAGGCATGGCTGGAGCTGAACTTGGCAAGGGGCACAAAGAATAATAATAAGGGCTTCTACAGGTATGTCAACCAGAAAAGGAAGGTCAAAGAAAGCATACCCCCCTGATAAGCAAGACTAGCAAACTGGTAACAATGGACAAGAAGGCAGAGGTAGTCAACAACTTTTTGACCTCAGTCTTCACTGGCATTCTCTCTTCCCACACATCTTGAAGGGATGGACTGCAAGGCAGGGACTGGGGGAGCAAAGTCCCTCCCACCATCGGAGAAGATCAGGTTTGTGACCACGAGGGACCTGACCATATATAAGTCTATGGGACCTGACAAGATGCATCCCAGAGTCCTGAGGGAATTGCCTGCTGTTGTTGGCTTCAATTTCCCATGCTCTGCCAGTGAGGAGGTGCACAAGAAGCTGGGAGGGAGCAGAGCCAGGACAGCTGACCCGACCTAGCCAAAGGGATATTCCATCCCATGGAACGTCATGCTGAGTATATAAAGTTGAGGGAAGCAGAAGGAAGGGAGGGATGTTCAGAGTGATGGCATTTGTCTTCCAAAGTAATCGTTATGCATGGTGAAGCCCTGCTTTCCTGGAGATGGCTGGACACCTGTCTGCCCATGGGAAGTGGTGAATGAATGCCTTGTTTTGCTTTGTTTGCATGCACAGCTTTTGCTTTACCTATTAAACTGTCTTTATCTCAACCCATGAGTTTTCTTACTTTTACTCTTCCAATTGTCTCCCCCATCCCACTGTGGGGAGAGTGAGCAAGTGGCTGTGTGGGGCTTAATTGCCAGCTAGGGTTAAACCATGACAGATGCAGTCCCCCACATCATTCTCTCTAAATTGGAGAGAGATGGATTTGATGGGTAGACTGTTCAGTGGATGAGGAATTGGTTGGATCATCGCATCCAGAGGGTAGTGGTCAATGGCTCAATGTCCAGATGGAGATCAGTACTGAGTGGTGTCCCTCGGGGGTCTGTATTGAGACCAGTACTGTTTAATATCTTCATCAATGATATAGACAGTGGGATTGAGTGCACCCTCAGCAAGTTTGAAGATGACACGAAGCTGAGTGGTGTGGTTGACACGCCTTAGAGATGGGATGCCATCCACAGGGACCTGGACAAGCTCAAGAAGTGGGCCCATGTAATCCTCATGAGGTTCAGTAAGTCCAAGGTCAAGTGCAAGGTCCTGCATCTGGGTCAGGGCAATCCCTGGTTATCAATACAGGCTGGGGGATGAAGGGATTGAGAGCAGTCCTGCTGAGAAGGACTTGTGGGTACTGGTGGATGAAAAACTGGATGTGAGCCAGCAATATGCACTCACAGCCCAGAAAGCCAATTGCTTCCAGGACTGCATCAAAAGAAGTCTGGCCAACAGGTAGAAGGAATTGATTCTGCCCCTCTGCTCTCATGAGACCCCACCTGGAGTACTGTGTCCAGCTCTGGAGCCCTCAGCACAGGAAAGACATGGACCTGTTGGAGCAGGTCCAGAGGAGGGCCATAAAAATGATCAGAGGGCTGGAGCACCTCCCCTATGAAGACAGGCTGAGAGAGTAGGGGTTGTCCTGATCTAGTTGAAGATATCCCTGCTCATTGCAGGGGGGGCGGACTAGATGACCTTAAAAGGTCCCTTCCAACCCAAACTATTCTATGATTCTATGATTTCAAGAAGCATAAATGAAGAGAAACCACTTTAAGAGTACTTGGGGATTGGTCTAAGTTTCATTTTTCCCATTGAATGTGGGTTTATTTTGTAGAGGGATTTTTAAAGGACCGAGGACATATGTTACCATTGTCTGGGTTGGACAACCCAGGCCTGTTAGTTGAAGCTGCAGAGCAGCTTTAAATTGTTCTGGGAACAAGCAGTGGGAGAAGGAAAACAAGCTATGCACAAACAAGAAGCCAGGTGCAGAGCAAGTCCTGGGAACCGCGAAATCAGCACACTCTCATCGGCACACTCTGATCAGGCGCCTGCAGCATGCTCACCGATCAGCGACACAGACCCCCACGTGGCCCAGAGACTTTTATCCAATCACCTGTGTGTAAAGTCGGGTGAGCAGTTGGTTTAAGTTATAAATATGACGTGTTTGTTTAATAAAGTGAGCACGGCATGTAGCCATATTAGTGTCATTGTCGTGACTTGGCCGACTCTCCACAGGGGACCATCTTTGTCGGGCACCTGAACAGGGACCCATTTAGTTGCTTAAATGCGGTTTAGCTTAAATGCTGTTCGCTTAAATGCGGAAGTCTCCGTGCATTGGACCCGAAAGGAAGTTGTCCGATTAGGGAACTGGAGGTCGGAGGCGGGTGGAACCTGGAAGGCGAAAAGCGGAGTCCAGAGTTCGGTGTAGAGCTGCGGATCGCACCCTTGCCGGTGGTAAGACCGCGTAGAGTAAATTGCGGCAGGGCTCTCCGCTAAATTCCTCTCTGTGAGAGGGGGGGGCACTAAGGAAGACCGTGACGAGTGTGGCGGGGCTTCTCTGCTGATATCCTTTCTGTGAGAGGGGAGAGCTCTGAGAAGACCACGATGGAATTAGACACGGCAATTAAACTGTTAACTGGCATCCTCCTTAAGAGAGCGGAGGGCGTTAAAGAAACGGAAGTGGAGACCTTAGTTCCCTGGGCATGAAAAAAGAATAAGATCCCCGAGCCCGCGTTATTGTTTAGTATTGTGGAATGGAGAGAAGTGGGATATTGCCTCTGGGATACTACGATCGAGGGAGGTAAAGAAGGAAAAGAATCTAAAGCGTTAGGAGCTACGTGGCGGTCGATAGTTAACACTCTGGAAACTATGAAGGCGGAAAAAAAGTAGCGGCAGCAGCTATAGAAGCGTTGGGGAGAGATGTGGTAGAACAGACAATAGAGCAGAAGGGTGATTCACCTTAGCCTTCTCTCTTGGCTACACTTTTCGGAGTTGGGCATACTCATCCTATGAAGGGTATGTCTGCCCCTGCATGTTCAACAGTGCATGAGCTTTTAGATAAGACAGTGGACAAACTGGAAGTTCCTCCTCGGGAGCCTGCTGTAACTGAGCCGAAACCAGAAGAGGATGCTGAGCCTCCCTAGGAGGGCGGGGCAGCGAGTCATGCTGCACCAATCGGAGCCGTGGTTGGAGCAAGACCAAATCGGAGGGTGGTGACAGCTCGTAGGTCTCATCAGGGCAGGCAAAAGCACCATCCGACATCGTATCCTCCTTTTCCTGAAACATCATCGGACGAATTTGAGGAAGAAAGCGGGGAGAAAACGTGTGATAACGATACAGAGAAATCCTTACAGGAGGTAATAGATAAATTAAGAAACCTGGAAAAGTGAGTTGAAAAGAACCTGCCTACTACTTCAATCCCTGTAGTTCCTCCAGTTAGCCCAACTACCCCGCCGATGCTGAATTAGAGAAAAGATCCAATTCTACAGCGTTGGTCTGGTGTTATTCGTGATGCTATTTTGGAGGGTGATTGGCAGGTGACCAGCTCATTAGCTTGTCCAGTACTGGTTAATAACCTTGGTGCACAATGGGAGCCACATGATTGGAAAATATTGCAACAAGCAAAGCAAATGGTTACTACTCATGGCCTGCGTTCAGAGGCTACACGACAGATCATACAGTTTATTTTCACAGAAGACGTTCTTTCACCTGCTGATTGTGCTGGACATGCTTCCCTGTTATTGACTCCTTCTCAATATCTAATGTTTGAGAGGGAGTGGAAGAGACTAGCTGTAGAGGAAGCAAATAGACATCAAGATCCAGATATAGGAGATCCACTTTATGGTCTACGGGCAGATATGTTAACTGGGCAGGGACTTTACTCTGCTACGCAGGTTCAGTTGCAGCATCCTACACAAATGCATCAACTTGCTCAAATTTTAGTGCATTGAGCCCTTTTGTCTGTGCCAGACAAGAAGAAACCTGCTTCCTATACCACTGTTCGTCAGGTCACAACGGAGCCCTATGGACAATTTGTAGACCGTTTGTCTACAGCATTAAAGGACAATTCTGATTTACCTGTGGACCTGCAGGAACATTTGTTCCGCACCCTCGCCTTTGAAGGGGCTAATCCAAGAACAAGGGCGATCTTAGCAACATTACCCCAAGGAAGTCCCGTAGATGAAATGTTGATTAGAGCTACTCGATCTGAACAAAATAACCAAGCGGCTGCCTTTACTGCTGCGATGAAGGAGCAAGGGCATATAATTGTAGCAGCCTTATCAAATCATAAAGGAGGACAGCAAAAAGGGAACACTGGTAAATCAGGATTTGGTATTTGTTATCGATGTGGTGAACCTGGACATATAAGGCATACTTGTTCAAAGACTGTTTGGTGTCACACATGTAATTCAGATTCACATGCTACTGCTGCTTGTCGACATAACAGGTTGGGAAACATGCAGCACAGCGCGACGGGTCTACGCACGAAGACACAAGTACAGGATCCAACAACACAGATGAGAAATGTGGTTTCTTATACCAGCATGTCCCAGCCACCTGGGGGAGCCTCAGGGTGGACGTGGCAACCACAGTAGAAGTAACTTTGTATAATAAAGAAGTGATTTTAATTCCAACTGAAGTAAAAGGACCTTTGTGTAATATGAATTCTCCAATTGGAGGACTTTTATTGGGGAGATCTTTGACAGGAAGGCAAGGAGTAATTGTTTTACCTGGAGTAATTGATGCAGATTTTACGGGACACGTACAAGTTATGGCCTATGCATTACAACCACCTGTTACTATTCCAAAAGGAAGTAAAATTCCTCAAATACTTCCCTATGAAAGCTTTGTTATGCATCGACAATATTATAAGCAACTCAGACAACAAGGCTAGACATCTAAGATAAGAGGAGAAGACGATTTTGGATTTACCGGACCTGAGGTGTGTTTCACATTAGACCTCAATCAAAGACCATATCAGAAGATTCAATTGAAGAAAGGCAGTCAACAAATTACTCTGGAACCTCTATTAGACTCCGGGGCAGATGTCACCATCATTAATCAACATCTATGGCCCCAGAGTTGGGAACTGGAAGCTCCGATCACCCAAGTGATAGACGTATGAGGTGCAAAAGTCCCAAAATAGAGTAAAGACTTGATTACATTGCAGTTTGAAGACAGCCAAGCTATTGTAGTTTGGCCATATGTAATACAACTCCCACATACATTATCAGGGTTGATTAGACGGGACGTTTTGTCACAATTGGGACTAGTTATGACAACTGACCAACATTCTGCACCACGGCCACTGATCGGCAGCCACCCATACTGAAGATCACATGGTTAACAGAAAATCCAATTTGGGTAGACCAGTGGCCGATAACAGAAGAACAGCTGCGCATTACTGAATAATTGGTGCAGGAACAAATGAGAGTAGGTCATATTCGACCTTCTACAAGTCCTTGGAATACTCCTATTTTTGTGATACAAAAGGAAACTGGGAAAGGCGATTCTTACATGATTTACGGAAAGTTAATGATCAGATGTTAGCAATGGGAGCGTTACAACCTGGTCTTCAAACTCCTACGATGATCCCTCAGTACTGGCAAATTGTTGTGATAGACTTGAAAGACTGTTTCTTCATGATTCCCTTACATCCTGATGACACGCAAAGGTTTGCATTCACTCTGCCATTAATAAATCGTGCAGCTCTGGACAAACGGTATGAATGGGTTGTTTTACCACAAGGAATGAAGAACTCCCCTACGATGTATCGGACTTTTGTAGATTTGGCACTTGTTCCAGTACAACAACGTTGGCCTCACGTCCTGATCCATCATTATATGGACGATATTTTATTGTCCGCTGAACAAGGGATTTCAGATGATCAAATTAAATGGCTTGTTGACAACCTTCTATCATGTGGTTTGGTTGTGGCGCCTGAGAAGGTTCAACGTTCGGCTCCATGGAAATATCTGGGCTGGCTTATCTCGGATGCTCAAATCCACCCCAGAAGGTAACTCTTACTACACAAATAACTAATCTGCATGATGCTCAAAGGCTATTAGGAAATCTACAGTGGGTTCGTAATATAGTTGGCCTCACTAGCGATGATTTCCAACCGTTCCGATCCTGGTTGCACGGCAGAGAGGCCAAGAGCCCTCGAATTTGTTCACCAGAACAGCAGGCTGCCCTAGAAGTTGTGTCCCGCAAGATTCAGACTGGCTGGCGTGGTCGCCGAATGGCAAATCATCCGTTATCTTTTTTGATTTGTCATACTGCCACTTCACCTTTTGCCCTTATTTTGCAATGGCAAAAGAAAAAGGGGGAAAATACGGCGATCATTTTAGAGTGGTTGTTTTTGCCATTGCAACCCAGACATCGTATTTTAAGTCGTCCTGAAGCAGTAGCGGCCTTGGTGAGAAAAGGAAGAGACAGGATTGTTGAAATTGATGTGACTGAACCAGCAGATATCAGTATTCCAGTCCGTGGTGATGATCATGAGTGGCTCCTGAGACATTCAACAGCCATACAGGGAGCCTTGATGGGCTATACAAGTGTTGTACACACCAACCGGCCAAAAGGACCTCTCTGGAAGATGTTAGAACATTACCAGTGGATTGCGAGACTGCTATGCTCAAAAAGACATGTAGCCATATTGGTGTGATTGTCGTGACTTGGCCAACTTTCCATGGAGGACCCTCTTCGTTATTTCATACTGTTTACTAAATGGAGAGTGTAACCATGGCAACATTCATTACATGCTTTATATGGATCTGCCAACACAGGAGTGAAATTAGCATTCAGAAGACAACTGTTTGAAAGTGGTTTGAGAACTGAAAAATCATTTTGGACTACAGTCTGAATGAGAATGCACATCAGCATCTGCAAAGAGAACATTATGCAAAATTTACTACTTTGGCTTAAGCTGATCTCAGCAAGAGTATTTGTGGTATCATTTGTATAGATCTTACCTTAATGAATGAAAGCATAATAGTATAAGCATTAATAGCTGTGGATAACTGGCTAGCTGAAAAGGGTCACATAGACATAGTCCAGCTGGCTGGACAAAAATGCACATCGCTCTCAGCTTATCTGAAGTAAAGCAAAAATACACTATCCTTGGCTGTTCTTGTTACACAATAACAGGAAGATCGCGGTGGGAAAAGAATGTTGCAGGTGGGAACAGATAACTACAGAAGAGAAACTAGGGGCGGGCTTGGTATTTAGGCAACTAACCAATAATGAGCTTAACTTTTGTAATATGTATGAGCTAATTATAACAAGGCATAAAAGGTGACTGTAAGGCACAATAAACGAAGTCTGCTGATCACTCATATTGAGTGACTGTGTCTTCCCTCCGTCGCGACAAATGGCTCCCGAACAGGGACCCTAGAGAGGGCTGAACCTGCGAGCCACGGTTCGACGGAGATTCGGGTACCGGTCCTGAAAGCAGCGCAGGAGGCGGAAGGGCACAGTCCCCGCGCCCGGGAGCACCTACAGAGGGTCCCGCCGGCCACGCGTCGCCGAAGTCTCGCAAAGGCTGCAACAGCGCTGACGAAGGTATGGAGAGACAAGCGACGTACGATTCGCTCATATGCTTTTTAGAAAAGCGGAGCGTTCAGGACATAGATTGTAACAAGGAATTACCCGGGTTATTAGCGTATGGGATAGCATCTGGGACCCCCGCGGCAGCAGCGAGCGGCGGCGCGCGGCCCGGCAGGCCCCTTCCCGGCCACGGTTTCTCTCCAAGGTGGCACCATCCCCCCCCCCCTCCGATCGGCGCCATGGCGATGCAAGCGGCCAAGCGAGCTAACATCCGGCTGCCCCCAGAGGTCAATCGTATCCTCTATATTCGGAACCTGCCGTATAAAATCACAGCGGAGGAAATGTATGATATTTTTGGGAAATACGGACCTATTCGACAACTCAGAGTTGGAAACACTCCTGAAACAAGAGGAACAGCTTAAGCTTCTCAAGGAAAAATACGGAATTCATTACAAACCCACCAAAAAAAGTGCTTCAGATGTCCCCTACAAGAAATGGGTTTCTGCCTTGACCTAGCAAACATCTCTGTGCTTAAAGAGAAGCCTTTTTGCCTTGATGGAGATAATTTATTCTGTATTCTGTATTTATGCTGTATTCTGAATGTGGAAATTGGTTGGGACTAGGAGGCTGGCTTAAAGGCATTTTGCAAACGGGATTATTATTTTTGATCATTATTGTAATAATAGTTTTTTGATCAAAACCAGCCAAAATTATTTGTAAGCATTAGGCATATCTGAAGAGAATGCCTTTATTTGAATCAGCAGTTAAGGTGTAGTTTAGTCTGAGGCTGTGGTTTTATCTGCTTCTGGTGAATTTTTGAAGTGATGAAATCAGAGACACAAGGTATACTAAGAGTTATGAGGTAATAAGGTAATAATCTAAGTAAGGGTGCTGTCTTTTATATCTGCAAGTGCAATATGCTTTTATGTAGCAGAGAGAAACTTTAACAATAATGTTGCTTGAGCGAGATGTGCATGTGACAACTTGGGAAAAGGGATATCACAGCTGGAGTGCAACAGTGTTTCTACGTCTGGCAGAGTGAAATCTTTCAAGACCTGAGTTTAGACAGTCTAAAATAAATTGTTAGTATTCAGAAAACCCATCTTAAGCCTCTTTTGCTTACATAGTGTTATGGAAGTCAACTGCTATTGTAGAGAATTAATGATTTTTAATACATATTAACAAATACTACTATTTTAACTTGAGGCAGTTGAGCGAGAAATACTCACATGTAGCATTTGAGGGAATGTCAGCATAAATCGCACTTACAGTAAGACTGCATTTTTAATTACTGTACTCGTTAAGATTCGATGATGCCATAAGGCTAAGGCCTTATATCACAGATTGGTTCTGAACTAAAAGGTGTGTGCACATGTAGATATGCACATTTGTGTTATTTTCCTTAATTGGCTACAAATAATATAATTAGGTTGGGGACTAGATCTTGGGAATTTGTCTATTATACTTCTGTTTGTTAAGGTACGTGCATAACACACAGCACCCATGTAGGCTTGGCTTGTGGCACAGTTGTCAAATTTAGCATAGACATTCAGACAGATAAGCAACGTACTCTTCTTGTGTGTATCACCTACAAGCCATTATGGCTTAGTGTGTAAATCTGTACGTAACTATTGAAAAATCCACTTATGAATGTATATAGCTTAGAACTAATTTTTCCCCTTTGTTAATTCTTTGATATCAATGAGGTATTCTTCAGAAAATGTATGGACTGGTTGGTTGCATAAGGGCAGTTGTTATTTGGACAGAAAATTGTTAATGGTCAGGGATTTTCCACTAAAATATTTGCAAATATTCCTAGTCAAACATCAGTTTGGTTTCTTTTTGGGTTTTGAGCTTGCATTAGTCCATGTTCAGAACTTTAAAATTACCTTTGAATTTTTTAAACTTTTTATATCACTGGAACAGAAAGAGCATCTAAATTAAAGCTTCAAGCTAACTTTATTTTTCAAGTATTTCAGGAATTATACTTCTGAACTGAGATTTTATAAGTTGGCTGTGTATTTTCCTGTGTTAAAATGCTGTTATTGAAAATGGTCAACCAAGCCTGTGTCACCCAAAATAAAAACAGGGGAATTGTGGATAACTGGCTAGCTGAAAAGGGTCACATAGACATAGTCCAGCTGGCTGGACAAAAATGCACATCGCTCTCAGCTTATCTGAAGTAAAGCAAAAATACACTGTCTTTGGCTGTTCTTGTTACACAGTAACAGGAAGATTGCGGTGGGAAAAGAATGTTGCAGGTGGGAACAGAAAACTACAGAAGAGAAACTAGGGGCGGGCTTGGTATTTAGGCAACTAACCAATAATGAGCTTAACTTTTGTAATATGTATGAGCTAATTATAAGAAGGCATAAAAGGTGACTGTAAGGTTCAATAAACAAAGTCTGCTGATCACTCATATTGATTGACTGTGTCTTCCCTCCGTCGCGACAAATAGCAGCCTTAATTTTGTGTGAAGTATACTTAAAAATACAAATACTACTAGCCTTATATGCTCAACTGTAGTGCAAAGATAATTTAAATATTTTTTCCAAGTTTACCTGGAAAAAAAATAAAGAATGACAATTCCTAGATAAGGTGAAGGTTCTACTGTCTGCATATAAAGAAAAAAAGGTGTGGGGTGAATGGAAATAAGGAGGGCAATATAACAGGAAATGTCTCGATCTGAATTAGTCCTCTGCTGTCCCATGTATAAACTGTTGATAAATTTAGTCAAATAAATATTTTTTGTTGTTATTTTTGGAGCATGTTGTGATGGTCTTGCAGAAATTTTTATATGGTAAGTTGTGGTCTGACAGAACGAAGGTGGATTCAACAATTGCTTCTTCATGTCTCTCCACATAACTACACCTTTCTCATTGAGAGTCATACCAGCTGTTGCAAGTAATGCAGAACAAAAATATTTCCCTGGTTACTCTGCCTGCACTTTTATCTGTGGTTAACTTCACTTTAAGTCAGTTTCTTCTTTTGTGTGCATCTTTCACATAGCAGGAAAAAACATGTTTTTGTAAATAAACTTCACAAGTCCTTTAGGAGATGAGTAGGAAAATATAGAACTGCTTTTAACTAACTTGAAAGTTGGCTAGATTTTAAGCTGACTCTGCCCTTTCAACAGATGCTTAATATAGCGACTGCTCTTCATTGCCTCAACACACCATCTTGGGATAACACGTCAGCCTGTCTGATGGACTATTATATGTAGTTCCACTACTACATCAGTGCAGGCAATCACTTCTGCAAAGAACACAGCATTATTCATGTCCCTTGCTGCCTTCATGGCTAGAAGCAGTACATTTAGAAAGGGTCATGTTACTCCTAAGAATCATATGGACTCTAGAAATGATGGAAACATTGCTAGTAAATCACAAAAGACTAATAATTAAATATTTTTTCTATGTTTGGAGCATATGGATAAACCTCAAAGTTCATCTACTGTCCATGCTGTTTCTTCATTCTCTTCCGGCCAGTCCACCTTGCTTCTTGCCTCTGCTGCATCCAAATTCTTTCTTTTCTGGGCTCCTCTTCCAGCCAGCCTCTCCTCATCCAGGCCCCCTGCATCTTCTAGGGTCTCTCCTACATTCAGGGCATTCTGTCTTCTACTTCTTCCAGGTCTCTCTTCATCCAGTGCTCTTCTTTTATACCCCTTAGAGCTATTTAACTACTTAGTAGGAACCAGCCACAGCTGCACATTATCCACATCAGCCAACCCACCACCCCAAGCAATCCCACAGCTGTATATTATCAATGTTAATTAACCTGCATTAATTCCTCTATAATTCTTCTACAAAATCATTTTTATATTACTGGAGTGTGCTATGCAATTTTGCCTGTAAAGAACTATTTTTTCCATAAAGCATGAATATTTCCCCTATTACTTCAAAAATTATATACAATTGTGCTCTTTCTATTAGTAACAAAAGGGCATAGAAATAAACAGCACCTTTTCTATAAATCACATTCAGTCCTGGCTCAGGCATACTCCATGACTGCTACCCAGTGGGAATACCTTTAGTGAATGACAGAAGTTTCTGTCCATACTCAAAAAACATCCTTAATAGGTCAGTGAGAAAAACAATAAAATTTCATTCCAGCTTGTTCATCATAAATCACTGGTCTGACTGTCTTTACATCTTGCAGACTTTACATCCATCTAAGCCTAAAAGTAACTTTTCCTGGTATGCATGAGTAGAAGCACTGATAAATGAGAGAATACTGGATTTTAGGGGATAAACTTTTTTCTTGCTACCCAAAGGTCATCTTTTACATCTCTAGGGCTGGTTGTTTCATGTTTCCTCTGCATCATCCCCTCTGTTTAATACCCCACTACATATTTTAAGAAATCACTAGATAGTGCTAAGCCCTAATCACTCCAATTAGGGAAGGGGGTAATATTCTTGCTTTTTCCTCCTTTGTCAAATTTTCTTAGAGATGTGTAAATAAAAATGAGTTATGAATCACCAATCTAAATAAACTAAGTATTTACAATCCCAAATTGTGAGAAGTATTTTGACAATGTGTCAGGTCCTACTAGAGTTATGGGACTTTTTAAGGGGATCCTGAGTTAGTTGCTTTGGACAATAGCTGTAGTTGCGTTACCTAACCGCCTAGTACATACAAAAAGAACACATTCACCCTTCACAAGCCTTTTGGAGGTGCAAACAGAAGCACGACAAAAATTACCTAGCTAACCTTAGGAGAATAAAACATTAAGTGCAGCCAAAGTGTCCTTGTCTGTAGGTTGGTGGCAAAACTTAAGCAAGAACCTTCTTAAACTTCTCTTTTCCTAACTTTTCTTGGTCTCCCAGTGTCTTTACCCTCACTGCTGTTTGACCACTGTCCATATTTGGGTGACTCCATCTTACTACAGAGGAACAAACATCCTCTGCCCATCCCAAACTGCAGTTCTTTCCAGCTCATATTCCTCGACCTCCTGCCGTCTTGTTCCCACCTAGTGGCCATGCATGCAATCACCAAGGGTGAGAGAAAGGGCAAAAAAGACAAATAAATGTATGGAGAACATCTTCTCAGTGAATCTGCAGGAAGCCTGAGGTGTGATTGAACTAGTCTGGTAATGTTCTGCCCTTTGGCGCTATTTTATATATACTTGGAGGAAATAATCAGAAGTACAGTCATTTTTACATTTAGAATATACATATAATTTGTGAGTACAATAAATATTTTGTTTATGCAGCATGTATGTTTGAGTACAGCTTTGGCAACTTATGAGAAATTATCCTTCTGCATGTTTCAAAATATGCTGCTTACTTTTTGAAGTGCTACTGTGGATAGATAAGTAGTGTATGTTATGAGTGGGACAAATATGGCAACACATTATTTTACATGCTGATAAATTGATTTGAATTTATTTGCAGCTAACCAAAGCATCACATCTAAAACCTGATCTTAATTATGGATATTTGATTTTGCATTTGCTAAAACAAATAGACAGCATCTTTGGCAGAGATTAGTTTGGATGATAATATATAAAATAAGATGCAGTACTGGTAAATTCTCCTCAGGTCTAGCCAAAGGATGCCCCAGCCACTGAGTTATCAGTTGGCTCCAGAACCCACACAGCAAGGATAAACACCTTGGCAGCCGAGGAGGAAAGTACTCCGACTCCAAGGGATCTTCAGAGAAGGGGCAGGGAGTCAGCCTGAGCTCTTCCCACAAAGCTAGTTTTGCAGCCTGTCCTGCCTTTTTTTTTAGTTGTATAAACTGGGATGTAATCAATTGCTTCTTTTTTTGCTATTTCCAGTCTTTTGAAAACTTAGCCCAAAACATTTTGCTAAGCTGAACTGGTAGGATTTTCCCTTCATCTGTGAGACATTTTATTCTTGTTCAAAGCCTTGTTCAGGCCAATAATGGAAATATAAAAGTTTGGAAAGGGCCACAGGATGAGGGCAAGCTGTCAGGTGAGGGCCTTTGGTGAACTACAACCTAGGAGGAGAGGACAGATCCCTGGCCCTTTTTTCTACCTTTCTTACCTTTTTCAGATCACTTCCATGTTATAGATCTCTACATGTCATCTGATTTAATAGATTTTTGCTCTCCCTCCTTGCCACCTGACATCCTGACCTGCCTGGTCTCCTTTCTACAACTACACAGCTTTATTCATACCCTCT
The DNA here is from genome assembly GCF_015220075.1 of Falco rusticolus. Classification (NCBI taxonomy): domain Eukaryota; kingdom Metazoa; phylum Chordata; class Aves; order Falconiformes; family Falconidae; genus Falco; species Falco rusticolus. The sequence goes on along the minus strand of NC_051209.1, from coordinate 19,562,539 downwards.
TCTGAGGAGATGAAGACACGGACTCCTGAATCCGACAAGAAGACTCTTTATTAATCTAAAATCCGCCCTTATATTTCCTTTTTTTCTGTTCATGCACACCATACTAAAATATCATTGGTTAATCAATACTGTTCACACGCTTCTTGGCTACATATAATTGGTTAATTACTAAGCTACAAACACACTGAACTTCTTGCATATTTTTTTTCCTCTCTTCCTTCTTATCTCTGCGAGTTTCATGTTCTCAGCCAGCCACCAACGTGGCGTCGCACATCCGCTCCAGCCTTGCTTCATATCCTATTTTTCTTCCAGGCATTCAGCCAACCTTATCTTACTTTCTTCTTTAGCCTTCATGGTCCTTCACAGGTATCGTGGCCTCCAGCACCTGCCATAAAGAAGGGGAAATTGTAGAGAGCTTTATTTTGAACAGAAACAACATACAGGTTAAACTGCTTTTGAATCATAGATCTTATACAATTCAACATACAGGGAATAATCATCAATATAACTACAATTACCAATAACAACGTTCCTCTGTGTATTATAAGCTCCTACAACCATCCGGTGATTCCCCATGACTTAAAAAATTCCGCAACCAATCTCCCAATAGTTCATGCTGTAAGTCCTTTGACACGTCCTTCAATTTTTGCAACTGACTGAATCAACTCCAAATGGTCTGAAAGGTTCATACAACACATTCCTTCAAAATCCTCACACCCATGTCCCTGTGCTAATAAAAAAATCTATTGCTGCTCTATTTTGAAGAATTGCATGTCTTATTGATCCTACATCTACAGTTAATTGCAAGATCATGTTTGCTGTCAAGTTAGTTTGCTTTGCCATATAACATGCTAACTTATCTATCTCTCCTAATGCTTTACCTACCACAATATGGGGGATAAACATGGCTTCTAACACTCATGAGGCTTCTCCCCAAGTCTGTACTTTTGATTTGCAGGTTTTTGTATATACCCCTAGATCTTATTGCTTTCGATCTTTCTTGCTTTGAGTGTAATTTAACAGCTCTGCCATCTTGGGTACATTGTCAATCTTCCTAGCGTGCATGGTCCCCCTACTGGTCGAGACGGGATACCTGACCAGGCCCTGTCGCCACAGATTGGAAATATTCCCAGCGGCAAAACCTTTGGTGATTGATTGACAATTGTGGCTACCACTGCTGATGGTGTTACCGTTGGCAACCCACACCACCAAGTTGTATTTTTATATGCATAATTCTCTGTACTTATTCTCTTCATATCTGCATCATTGAGCAGGGGGCTCACTCCTTCCTCTCAAACAAGCTGTATTAAAAGCATAGCAAGCACGCCTGTGGCATCCGTTGTTTTCTCCCGGTCTTTCATAAAGGTAACACAACTCTGGTTTCTTCCTGTGACAAATAAATCCAATTCTTCTGGTTCTAAACCTATTCTATTTAGGGCTTCAATAATTTTTTTAATAGCAGTTCTATTGCCTCTATATTGTTTTGTCAACGGCGAGGGAAGTCAAGCAGGCAAACTCAATATGAGTGATAAAGCAAGCTTCGATTTATTACGGCGCGATTATGTCTTATATACAGTTCCAGTTAATTATGCCTACTAGTCATCTGCTGATTGGCTAAGCTCTAAAGGGTTACATTTTCATACGTCCTCCTACTTGCGGTTTCTGCGGATAGCTAGCTACATATTTTTTTTCTCTCTTGTCTACGCAAATTCCTCAAAGTTATTTACAACATTAGGCACAAGGTCAGTGTGTTTTTCTCAGCTTCCTTATCAGCATGCCTCAGCATAGCTGCAAGGCCTGCTTCAGCTAACTTACGCTAACTTTGTTTCACAAAGATCTTTAAGGGAGTCGTGGCCATGATCACACAGCCATTCTGCAACATTGTTTTATATTTAAGTCTGATGTCACATATCCCTTAAATATTGCTTTCAAATTCTGTTCATCTTTTAATCCTACTCCTACCAAACATGTCCTAAAGGGGTCCCCTGGGATCACTAAAGATAAACCCATCGAGTCTTGTTGTTGCAGCACTCTCCAAACTATCAAGCTACAACAAAGTCTTTCACCATCCCATACCAGCATACTCTTCATACAGTCCCTATGCTGCCTTCACCTCATTCAGGGCCCACTCTCTCTTCTTCTGCTTCTTCCTCGGCTGCTCTCTCTTCATTGGCTCTCAACCACTTAACAGAACCAGCCACAGCTGCACCTTATCTACATCAGCCAACCCACTGCCCCTGAAGCCAGCCCACAGCTGTATGTTATCAATGTTAATTAACCCAGCTTCATTCCTCTACATCTTGTCCTGTCAATTTTGCATATGTCACCCATGTATTTCTTCTCGGTACTACTTTCCACACATCACAGCTTCCCAGCCTCCAAATGATTGTCACCATTATAAACCTCACCATCGTGTTCCATCTTCTGGAAGATCTTGACTCAGTGCAGGTTTGACCCATTTCGCTGGCGCCCATCTTGTTCCTGAGTCTGTAAGTACACAAGCGTACCCTCATCCCCAGGTTAGTAACAAAAATGGTCCTTCCCATTCTCCCTCATAATTTTTCACCATTACTTTCACTTGTTCCTTGTGCTCCACCATCCAGATGACATAGTCTGCATATGCTTTACAATTGGTGGTACTACATTGTCCCCTGTCAAACGTAAAAAGTTCATTACATATTGAACCTTCATTAATCTATTTCCCGGTGACTCTCACAGTTCCCCCTGTTTTTGTTTAGCCAGATATTGTTTCAACACCAAATGGGTGCATTCAATAATTGCTTGACCTGCAGGCAAATGTGGAATACCTGTGATATGCATCACTCCCCAAAGTTCAAAAAATTGTTTGGTAGATCTTGCAATGTATGTAGACCCATTATCAGTCTTAACTTGTTTTGGTACTCCTAAGGTGGCAAACGCATGTCTAAAGTGTGTTTGCACATGTCTTGCAGTTTCACCAGACAATGCAGTTGCACAAATTGCCATAGAAAAGGTGTCTACTGATACGTGAACATATTTGAGCCTCCCAAATTCTGCTACATAAGTAACATCAGTCTGCCACAATTGGAGCGCTGCTAGGCCCCTTGGGTTTACCGCTGCGGTAGGTCCTTTCACTACATGCTGACAATCTGGACAAACCTGCACAATGGCTTTTGCTTCTGAAATTGAAATTTTAAACTACTTCTGCAACACTTTTGCTGTCTGGTGAAAAAACTCATGTGACACCCTAGCTTGCTGCCACAAATTAGGAACTGGCAAAACAAACACAGGTTGTGTGAGTCGATCAGCTTCAGCATTTCCCTCTGAGCAAAATCCTGGTAAATTGGTATGACTACAATGATGACAAATATAATACATTTCTTCTTGATTATTCAATAAAACCCACAAGGTTTTCAGTTTGTTAAACAATAACTCATTATTGACATGCTTTAAGAATGACCTTTCCAATCTAGTGACTATACCCACCACATAGGCAAAGTCTGCAACTCTGTTGATGGGCACAGTCCTCCACTTTACAAACTGTAGAGGAATTTTTAAAAGACCGAGGACATATGTTACCATTGTCTGGTTTGGACAACCCAGGCCTGTTAGTTGAAACTGCCGAGCAACTTTAAATTGTCCTTGAACCAAGCAGTTTGAGGAAGAAAACAAGCTATGCACAAACAAGAAGCCAGGTGCAGAACAGGACCTGGGAACCGCAAAATCAACACACTCTGATCAGGCGCCTGTAGCATGCTCACCAATCAGCGACACAGAAGCTCGCGTGATCAGAGACTTTTATCCAATCACCTGTATGTAAAATCGCATGAAGAGTTAGCTTAAGTTATAAATATAACCTGAATGTTTAATAAAGTGAGCTTGACATGTAGCCATATTGGTGTGATTGTCGTGACTCAGCCGACTCTCCACGGGGACCCTCTTCATCTGGTGCCCGAACAGGGACCCTTTAAGACGCTTCAATGCGGTTCGCTTAAACGCGGTTCGCCTAAACAAGGAAGTCTCCGTGCATCGGACTCAGATTCGGATTTGGGAGCTGGATGGTCGGAGGCGGGAGGAACCCGGAAGGCAAAAGCGAAGTCCAGAGTTCGATGTCAGAGCTGCAGATCGCACCTCTGCCGAGGTAAGACCACAATGGAAATAGACGCGGCAATTAGGCTCTTAACTAGTATCCTCTCTAAAAGAGGTGAGAGCACTAAGGAAACAGAAGTAGAGGTAGAAGTAGAAATTGTCTCTGGGATACTATGATCGAGGGAGGTAAAGAAGGAAAAGAATCTAAAGCATTAGGAGCTACGTGGTGGTCTATAATTAACACCCTGGAAACTATGAAGGCGGAAAAAAAAGCGGCAGCAGCTATAGAAGCGTTGGGAGGAGATGTGGTAGAAAAGCCAATAGAGCAGAAGGGTGATTCATCTAAGCCTTCTCTCTTGGCTACATTTTTCGGAGTTGGGTATACTCGTCCTATGAAGGGTATGTCCGCCCCTGCATGTTTAACGGTACAGGAGCTTTTAGATAAGACAGCGGACAATCCGGAAGTTACTCCTCGGGGGTCTGTTGTAACTGAGCTGAGACTGGAAGAGGCTGCTGAGCCTCCCCAGGAAGGAGGAGCAACAAGTCATGCTGCACCAATCGGAGCTGTGGGTGGAGCAAGGCCAAAAAGGAGGGCGACTACAGCTCGTAGACCAAATCAAGGGGGACAAAAGCACCATCCGATGTTGTATCCTCCTCTTCCTGAAACATCATCGGATGAATTTGAGGAGGAAGGCGGGGAGAAGCTTTGTGATAAAAATACAGAGAAATCTTTACAGGAGGTAATAGATAAATTAAGAAACCTGGAAAAGCGAGTTGAAATGAACCTGCCTACTACTTCAATACCTGTAGTTCCTCCAGTTAGCCCATCTGCCCCTCCAATGCTGAACTCGAGAAAAGATCCAATTCTACAGCGCTGATCCGGTGTTGTTCGTGATGCTGTTTTGGAGGGTGACTGGCAGGTGACTAGCTCGTTAGCGTGTCCAGTAGTGATTAATAATCTGGTGCACAATGGGAGCCACATGATTGGAAAATATTACAACAGGCAAAGCTAACGGTTACTACTCATGGTCTGCATTCAAAGGCTTGTAAGAGTCGGTCTAAAGAGAACAATATTGTCTCAACATTGCCAACAGAGACCTGGAGATGGAATGTGGTCCTCATGGACACCAAGACACAAAGACCCTGGGAAGGAGAACTGCATGGTACGAGGAGTACTATGCCACTCCCTGCAGCCTGGGATTGAATAAGGCCACATAACAGCTGTCCAGAAGATGGATCACAACCGTGGTCATAACAATGAAACAGAAAACAATACAAGAACACGCCTCCTAGTCTGAAGCTACCCGCCTCTGGGGCAAGATAACCTGCCTCGAGAGGGCGGAGACTGGCAGCAGTCCATGGACCAGAGGAGGAGCAAGGTGTGTTGCTTGGCATAAAAAGATGCCTTCTTAGCAACTGAACTTTGGATATCTTTCCCACCAAGGATCATGACGATCGGAAGGACCGGTGGGACGCTGCCTGGACCTGGGACCATAGGGAAGCCTTGGACCCGTGGTGCTAGTGATAATGCTCTTTCCTTTTCTTTTTACTTTACCTTTTATTCACTTTCTGTCTTTCTACCTATCGCACGCCGCTTTACAGGCAAACAATAAAATTGTGCTGTTTAATTGAAGCATAACCCCTTGGTGTGCTCGCCTTGATTTTTGTGCTTCGAGATCATAGTTAACGAACCATCACGAGTCCACTGAGTGGAAGAGACTAGCCGTAGAGGAAGCAAATAGACATCAAGATCCAGATATAGGAGATCCACTTTATGGTCTACAGGCAGATATGTTAACTGGGCAAGGACCTTACTCTACTACGCAGGTTCAATTTCAGCATCCTATACAAATGCATCAACTTGCTCAAACTTTAGTTCATTGAGCCCTTTTGTCTGTGCCAGACAAGAAAAAACCTGCTTCCTATGCCACTGTTCGTCATGGGGCAACAGAGCCCTACGGACAATTTGTAGACCGTTTGTCTGCAGCAATAAAGGACAATTCTAATTTACCTTCGGATCTGCAGGAACATTTGTTCCGCACCCTCGCCTTTGAAGGGGCTAATCCAAGAACAAGGGCGATCTTAGCAACATTACCCCTAGGAAGTCCCATAGAAGAAATGATTAGAGCTGCTCGAGCAGAACAAAATAACCAAGCGGCTGCCTTTACTGCTGCGATGAAGGAGCAAGGGCATATAATTGTAGCAGCCTTATCAAATCATAAAGGAGGACAGCAAAAAGGGAACACTGGTAAATCAGGATTTGGTATTTGTTATCGATGTGGTGAACCTGGACATATAAGGCATACTTGTTCAAAGACTGTTTGGTGTCACACATGTAATTCAGATTCACATGCTACTGCTGCTTGTCGACATAACAGGTTGGGAAACATGCAGCACAGCGCGACGGGTCTACGCACGAAGACACAAGTACAGGATCCAACAACACAGATGAGAAATGTGGTTTCTTATACCAGCATGTCCCAGCCACCTGGGGGAGCCTCAGGGTGGACGTGGCAACCACAGTAGAAGTAACTTTGTATAATAAAGAAGTGATTTTAATTCCAACTGAAGTAAAAGGACCTTTGTGTAATATGAATTCTCCAATTGGAGGACTTTTATTGGGGAGATCTTTGACAGGAAGGCAAGGAGTAATTGTTTTACCTGGAGTAATTGATGCAGATTTTACGGGACACGTACAAGTTATGGCCTATGCATTACAACCACCTGTTACTATTCCAAAAGGAAGTAAAATTCCTCAAATACTTCCCTATGAAAGCTTTGTTATGCATCGACAATATTATAAGCAACTCAGACAACAAGGCTAGACATCTAAGATAAGAGGAGAAGACGATTTTGGATTTACCGGACCTGAGGTGTGTTTCACATTAGACCTCAATCAAAGACCATATCAGAAGATTCAATTGAAGAAAGGCAGTCAACAAATTACTCTGGAACCTCTATTAGACTCCGGGGCAGATGTCACCATCATTAATCAACATCTATGGCCCCAGAGTTGGGAACTGGAAGCTCCGATCACCCAAGTGATAGACGTATGAGGTGCAAAAGTCCCAAAATAGAGTAAAGACTTGATTACATTGCAGTTTGAAGACAGCCAAGCTATTGTAGTTTGGCCATATGTAATACAACTCCCACATACATTATCAGGGTTGATTAGACGGGATGTTTTGTCACAATTGGGACTAGTTATGACAACTGACCAACATTCTGCACCACGGCCACTGATCGGCAGCCACCCATACTGAAGATCACATGGTTAACAGAAAATCCAATTTGGGTAGACCAGTGGCCGATAACAGAAGAACAGCTGCGCATTACTGAATAATTGGTGCAGGAACAAATGAGAGTAGGTCATATTCGACCTTCTACAAGTCCTTGGAATACTCCTATTTTTGTGATACAAAAGGAAACTGGGAAAGGCGATTCTTACATGATTTACGGAAAGTTAATGATCAGATGTTAGCAATGGGAGCGTTACAACCTGGTCTTCAAACTCCTACGATGATCCCTCAGTACTGGCAAATTGTTGTGATAGACTTGAAAGACTGTTTCTTCATGATTCCCTTACATCCTGATGACACGCAAAGGTTTGCATTCACTCTGCCATTAATAAATCGTGCAGCTCTGGACAAACGGTATGAATGGGTTGTTTTACCACAAGGAATGAAGAACTCCCCTACGATGTATCGGACTTTTGTAGATTTGGCACTTGTTCCAGTACAACAACGTTGGCCTCACGTCCTGATCCATCATTATATGGACGATATTTTATTGTCTGCTGAACAAGGGATTTCAGATGATCAAATTAAATGGCTTGTTGACAACCTTCTATCATGTGGTTTGGTTGTGGTGCCTGAGAAGGTTCAACGTTCGGCCCCATGGAAATATCTGGGCTGGCTTATCTCGGATGCTCAAATCCACCCCAGAAGGTAACTCTTACTACACAAATAACTAATCTGCATGATGCTCAAAGGCTATTAGGAAATCTACAGTGGGTTCGTAATATAGTTGGCCTCACTAGCGATGATTTCCAACCGTTCCGATCCTGGTTGCACGGCAGAGAGGCCAAGAGCCCTCGAATTTGTTCACCAGAACAGCAGGCTGCCCTAGAAGTTGTGTTCCGCAAGATTCAGACTGGCTGGTGTGGTCGCCGAATGGTGAATCATCCGTTATCTTTTTTGATTTGTCATACTGCCACTTCACCTTTTGCCCTTATTTTGCAATGGCAAAAGAAAAAGGGGGAAAATACGGCGATCGTTTTAGAGTGGTTGTTTTTGCCATTGCAACCCAGACATCATATTTTAAGTCGTCCTGAAGCAGTAGCGGCCTTGGTGAGAAAAGGAAGAGACAGGATTGTTGAAATTGATGTGACTGAACCAGCAGATATCAGTATTCCAGTCCGTGGTGATGATTATGAGTGGCTCCTGAGACATTCAGCAGCCATACAGGGAGCCTTGATGGGCTATACAAGTGTTGTACACACCAACCGGCCAAAAGGACCTCTCTGGAAGACGTTAGAGCATTACCAGTGGATTGCGAGACTGCTATGCTCAAAAAGACCAGATGAAGGGCCAACGGTGTTTACAGATGCAGGACGAAACATGAAGAAGGGTGCGTGTGTTTGGCAATCCGATAATCAGTGGCAGAAACAAGTGATCACCGGTGAACCAGGGGACAATCTTCAAACCTTAGAACTGAAAGCAGTGTGTTGGGCTTTGGGAAGCTGGAACAACACACCTGTAAACATAGTATCAGACTCATTGTACGTAGTTGGTGTAGTACAGCGCATTGAAGATGCCTTGTTGAGAGAGACAAAGAATTAGCTGTGCCAATCGTGTCCCTTTATCTATCGACACCTGTGGGCTTGGTGTCCATACCATAGCCTTGATTTGACCCTCAAAATCCGCATCAATGACACCAGGCAACACAAATACTCCTTGGAGCATTACACTAATTGTCCTAATAACAAAGCATTAAGTCCATGGCCCAAAGGTCCACGCACATTCACCGCAACCGTACACACCCTTGAGTCTATCAGAGTTATGCTTCTATGGTAATTACATCCATTCCAGCACTCCCTCGAATTTTTGTGATGAGTTGGTCCAAACACCCTGAGTGCCGCCTAGGCTGTTCATGTTGCCTGTCACATTCAGGGGCATTTGTGTCTTGGCGTGGCCCTGCCCTGTGCTGCGCATCAAGTTTTCCTGCAAAGGCTGCAGAGGCCTACCCTTCTTGTCAAAATGTGAACAGCATTGATTTACACAATGTCTCCCCTTTCGACACCGTGGGCATATCCTGGGTGTCCACCTCGTTTTACCACTACCACCAGTTCTACCCTTAGTGCACTGAAAGCTAAGGTGACCTGGCTGTCCGCAGCTGTAGCATTTTTTCCAAGCTGCCATGGTTTGAAGTGCCACAGTAAATGCTCCTGTCATTCTTTGCTCATGGTCTGTTAATGAGCCTACACGGTTTGCTACCACCACCACATCCACTAAAGTTGTATTGCGTGGTAAGTCTATTAAAATCTTTTAACAATCCAGATTAACATTTTCCAATGCCAACCGCAATAGCAATGATTCCCAGGCTTCCAGGTGCTCAATTTGTTTCTCTATAGCCTCTCAGCCTATCGATAAACTGCATGTAGGGCTCATTAATTCCTTGTTTAATAGAAGTAAATGACTCTAATTGCTTCCCTGACTCTGGCAGCATTGCAAATGCTCGCAGTGCCAGCCTTGTGGATTCCCGCAAAATGTCCAGAGCCATCCATGCTTGAATCTCAGGAGCGGCAAAGGGACCTGTTCCAAGCAAGTGTGAAGTTCCAACTCTCCAGAGGGGGTCAGCATCTGGCCTAAAGTTGTTAACTGTGGCTATTTCACAAAGCTCAGCAAACCTGTCCTTCCAGAACAGCCTTTGTGTCAGTGTTAAAATCAATGTTGCTAATTGTATAGAATCATATAGTGTTATTAATTGTGACGTCATCACGTTCTCTAATAAAGTTTGTGTAAAAGGAGAATATAGTCCATTTTGCATTATGGTTTTCCGTAGTTCCTTAATCATTTCCCAGTGAAACACCTGATATTGGCCTGGGTGTCTCTTGTAATATCACGGGAAATGCGTGCACTCCCTCTTTCATATTTTCCAAGTGCACTCTCCTCCACCTTTCTTTAATCTGTCTCCCGATGTCATTTTCATCATCGCTACTGCTTCCCTTATTGCCACTCTGTGGCACCACTCGCTTCTTCCTAACTTTTGACTGTTCCTTTTTTAACCACAAATCCTCCAATCGTAAATTTAACAAAATTTCACCTTGTCCGTCCTCATCCAAATCCTCCGACTCTGTTCCTTCTAGTTCATCAATAACATGCTCAGTTTCAGCCTTGCTCTCTTTCGGCTCCATCTGCTGAGCAGCATCTTGTTTTGTTGTTACATTAGCTTCCTGCCCCTTCTCAGTCTCCGACCAAGCCTCCTTAGCAATTCCTGCAAGCTGTTTTTCTGCACGTATCTCTTTCAAAGTCTAATCTCCAAGTAGTCATAATTTGGCTAGCATTCAAGTCTCCTCGAGATGTCTTTTCCCAAATTTGCTCTCCTGCTGACTCCCACATTTTAACATCAAATATTTGTGTAGAGGTTGCTGGGGTGCCTTGGCTCTTTAACCAGCCCAGATTACTTTTTTCATATACAACTCCTATTTTTTGCAAAATATGCTGAAACATTCTTAATATACCTTTTTCTTCTGCAGACATATTTGAAACCATTTTTAAAGCTTCTTAAAATTTCTTGAAGTTTCTAAAGTTTCTTGGCTGCTCACCTGTCTCGATGTGTACAGGCGTTGTTTTCTTAGTTTCCTTAGCCCTGGGGGTCTGGGTTGTCCACCTGGTCCAGCCGGCAGGATGATTGATCAGCCAAGACGTCTCCTCCGGAACTCAGCCCTCTTCACAAGCTGTCACCTTTTGCCTAGTTCCATCCTTATCCTTCCAAGGTCTCAGAACTCCTCCATCGGGTTCACCATTTGAGGAGATGAAGACACAGACTCCTGAATCCGACCAGAAGACCCTTTATTAGTCTAAAACCCGCCCTTATATAGTTGGGGTCTGCAGCAGGTCTGCAGACAAGTTAGTTGACTTCAAAGACTTAGTCGTGTACCTTTAAGACAGCCACAAATTGTCAGGTATGTAAACAGGGTGTGAAGAACCAGAACTTAAAACCCCAGCATACGGGCACCTACAGCAACAGCAAATAGCAAGGAAGAAGAAGAACACAGAAAGCCTATCAGTGTCTGACACATGTACTATCTAAGATATATAAGCAATTTTTATAAACAGTAAAGGCCATTTTGTCCAAACCCAGCCATGCAGACATAGTGTTTTTCAGTCTTCCTCGACTTGCGTCACCACACTACTGTTTTGGTGAAAGGTTTCACACTCAAAGGGTCTGAAAATTGATTGTTTCTTCTCTCCTTTAAGTAGAAATGCCATTTTTAAAAAATGTGTACATCCTATCAGCCTGAATGGCATATGAACATCAGGAAGCAAGAGCTGGACACTGCCATGTAAGTGAAGAGAAAAAGAGAGAACAAACCTAGGTTCACAAGACCATAGCAGCTGTAATATCTCTGTCCAGGCCTATTGCTGTGTATCCAGCAGAACAAGCAACCCAATGCCTTCCTCATCCTAAGGTCCTGCTGTCATCAATATTGTATACTGTATGACCCAAAATGTTACTACACTTAAGGAGAGGGCATGATATGAAAGCTACCTTATAATAAGAAGCAAAGTTTCATTGAGAATTTGATATTTCAAGAAAATAATTTTCTGAATAAAAAATATTTTTGTGGAAGGTTTTTATGCTTATTTAGTAAGCATTTACACAGGATGTAGTGCATAATACATCTACCTACCCAGAATCAGACCCAGAACAGGCAAATGCAAACAACCTCCTCATAAGGGAAATGCATTCATCGGACAGTAGCCGCTTTGGTAACATGGACCTTCATACACAATGAGAACATTCACAGCTTCCTTTATATATGGGTGTGAATGCACTCATCACTTATAAAAGTTCAAACCTTTTAGAAATCCTACTTATGCAAAAGAGCTTTTTGCTCCCACTCACCTTGTGGGAGTGAACTCCAACTGCGAAAAGCTTTCTTTTATGTAGAAAGCATTTCCTTTGATGAGTTTTCTTTTTGTTATCCTTTTATTTTCACGTGTCCTTTCCTTCTTGTATTCTGAAATAGTAAATTAAAGCAGTTCATTTATTTCTACTTTATGTTTTTTATACTGTACACAAATTTCTATTGTATCTCAGATCTGTCACCCTCCAAACACTGAACTGTTTTCTCTCTTCATATGCAAGCAATGGATATTAATCATTTCCAGAACCTCTGTATTTCTATTAGGTTTTTTAAATCTAGGACACTCCTATTCAGAAAAAAGCATGAAAACCCTCCACACAATATCTGTTCCACACTTAATGCTAGTCCTCATCTAGATAGATGGCTTTTTATTAATATCCATCTGACTCCAAGCAGGCACATTTAAAAGCTATGGTAGGAGAAATCAAGCTGAATTTACCTCTACACTATTTTTAAAATTAATTTTAAAGTATATTTGCAATTATTAAAAAAATTTGTGTGAGACTAGCAGAATAAATAACAAATGTATTAAGGACATTCACATAATTTTAATTGTTAAATGTTTACTATTTAAAAGTCAGAATTGGCTAACATTCTCTCATACAAGAATATAAGCACTGACTGATATTACTAACACCTCTTTTCTTCCTCATAATACAACAAATTTGTATGCACGTATAAATTTGCGTAGTTGTAGTCTTCCTTGCTAACATTTAGCAATGCATATGTATACATCTGAACAGTATAATAACTGAACACATTTTGAAGAGGTAATTTGAATTTAAACACCTGGTTTTGAATAAGCAGTTATGTTATGGAGCTAAATCAGTCAACAACAAAGGGAAGTATACTGATGAATTATGTATGTTATCTGCATTTTTTGCCTGCTGATAATTGACAGGTATTATGGCACCTTCTGCAAACTTCCTGTATTTATATGCTACATATCAAACACTGACTTATCTGTAATGGTACTCTCCCCACACACATACACACAAAATGTTTTTATGTTTTATTTAAAGCTTACAGCATTTTAAAATTTTCTGTTTCTCTCACTCTGGTTTCCAAGCTGATTTGCTATTCAACACATTAAACAACATTAAATTAATAAGATATCTTCAGTGTTAGTTTGTCAGTCACTCATTCAAGCTTTTGTTCCATCCTTTTTGTTTTTAAAAAAATAGTAAGGATAAATCAATACCAAAGAAAATTTACCTTGTAATTTTTTAAGAGAAATTACCTGTAGTAAAACAAATGTCTCAGTCTTTGATATCAAGTTCCTGTCTTTACTGACAGATATATTTTAGTCATTATGTAGCAGCTTTAGGTAGTAACAGGTTAAAAAGCCTAGTGTCTTAACAGAGCTGATTAAATAGGTAGTTCCTTCTTGGTAGTATGCATTTATTTCAGACTAACTCCACCATAACAAGGATACATTAATTGGGTAGCTCTGCAACTGGACTCATTAGATTCAGTGCTTACTGATAAATTTAACCACTACAGGGTATCTTAGCACATGATTTAGAATTACTTTTCTTTTAATTCAGTGTTCTGTACCTTGGAAGAAAATTTTGCTAAGAATTATTTTAATAAACCTGTGACAATAAAGCTATAATTAAAAAATCACATGGTTTCAAACTGAATTAAAATATATTATTAAACATATTTATAAATCCACTTTCATTAAAAAAAAAACAATTAAAATTTCAGGATATGATACCCTGGGACTCTGGTAGAAGGCGACAGCCTGTGAGCAGTCAGTGGTAGTGACAGAAATGTAATGTACTACCACCAGCTGGTAACATCCAGTGGTGGCTTGACCTTGGCTGGCCACCAGGTGCCCACCAAGCTGCTCTATCACTCCCCCTCCTCAACTGGACAGGGGAGAGAAAATATAGCAAAAGGCTCGTGGGTCAAGATAAGGACAGGGAGAGATCACTCAGTAATTACTGTCATGGGCAAAACAGACTCAACTTGGGGAAATTAATTTATTACCTATCAAATCAGAGTACAACAATGAGAAAAAAAAACAAATCTAAAAACACCTTCCCCCCATCCCTCCCTTTTTTCTGGGCTCAACTTCACTCCCAAATTCTCTACCTCCTCCCCTCAAGCGGCACAGGGGGAGGGGGAATGAGAGTTGCAGTCAGCTCATAACACATTGTTTCTGCTGCTCCTTCCTCCTTCACACTCTTCCCCTGCTCCAGAATGGGGTCCCACCCACAGGAGACAGACTTCTCCAATATGAGTACTTCCCATGAGCTCCAGATCTTCATGAACTGCTCCAGCACGGGTCCCTTCCATGGGTGCAGTCCTTCAGGAACAGATCTCCAGTGTGGGTCCCCCACAGGGTCCAGTGCGGTCTTTCCACAGGGTCACAGATTCCTTCAGGGTACATCCACCTGCTCTCACATGGGGTCCTCCAAGGGCTGCAGGTAGATATCTCCTCCACTGTGGACCTCCATGGGATGCAGGAGAATCTCTGCTACAGCACCTGAAAGCACCTCCTCCCCCTCCTTTTTCACTGGCCTTGGTGTCCCCAGAGTTGTTTCTCTCATGTAGTCTCACTCCTCTCTTCCAGCTACCATTGTGCAGCAGTTTTTCCTCCTTCTTAAATATATTATCACAGAGGCTTTACCACCATTGCTGATTGGCTCAGCCTTGGCCAGCGGCAGGTCCATCTTGGACCTGGCTGGCACTGGCTCTGTTGGACATGGGGGCAGCTTCTGGCATCTTCTCACAGAAGCCACCCCTGTACCCCCCCTAGTACCAGAACCTTGCTACATAAACCCAATACACATCCCCACTGAACTGAAAGACAAAATTTCAGGAAGGGGGAAAAATATTTTTTTCTGTGAGACATGATTTTTGCTAAAGATATCTGGATGTAGGACCTGGCTGTCTTGAGAGGTCTAAAAACCTGAGCGTAGATAAGTAAAGCAAAAAGCAGAGTGCATATCTTTTAGCAGTTGCTGGCAAATGCTTATATGAGCAATTATCAATGACCATACATAAATCCAGTTTTCAAAAACTTAGCGTTCAGTTGAAGTAAACCTAAAATTCACAGGGACATGCGGAGGCATGCAGCCACGATTTAAGTATAAATGAACATTATCCTTCTCTGATTTTTATTTTACATTGTCACCAACGCACCTAACACTTCCAAAACAGGTTTTGTTTTCCAGCTGCTGCTTATCTAGTTTAGTCTGAAGCAGCACAGATGTCTCCCACAAAGCTATCATGTTCACTGGAACAAGCTTTCCAGATCATCTCAGATGTATCTGAACCACAGGAGGAACTTGAGATAGTAGGCAGGCTGGGGTGCTTTGGGGACACAAGCCTTCCAGACACTGAGTGTCCCAGGGACATACAGAAACTACTCTCAGAGAAGAAGTGGCAAATCAAAGACATTTCCTTAAGTTGGCTTGTTTAGCCTCCTAAAATGAAGGTTAGGAGAGGATTGGATTACTTTTGATAAAAACAAAACGTGAGTGTCTTCCACTCTGTACCCTTCTAAAGAACATTCAAAACAAAAGAGACTCAGTGTTCCCTTTTCATCTTTTAATGGTCTCCTCACTTGCCAATCTGCTTAGTATAGTCTAATTCGTTTAGGGCTAAATAATGCACCACTTTCTTCACAGGAGTGGTATGTATTTAGGCAAAGTTGTTTTCCAGCCAGACTCAATAGGACAAAAATATTGACAGGCCATTGACAAAGCTGAGGATTTTCTGGAATTCTCCAAGACAGAGACCAGCTTCCCATCACATTTTTAGTGGTATATTTCACTTTAACAAATCAAAGAGAAAAAGAAACAAGCTCCCTATCCCCAAAAATGTTTCCACCCACTCCAATAAATCCTTGTGCTGATAATACTTAGACTAAGAATTTATGTATTATTACATTTCAAAGATGCACTTTAAGTATTTACATGTTATAACTTCCTCAGTAATGCAGACTGTATTTGTCTAAAATATTTTCTGCTGTACATGTTTTCAAGACCCAATTACTCCATACTTGCCTCAAGATAATTTGTGGAAAATTTCATGAGAACTGCATTAGTCCTGATTTCTACAAGATGTTATCAGAATCAAAACAAAAAATCATTAAATAAATCTACAATATCTCTATGCCAGTTTTGTTTACCACTTCTGGTTTTATACCATGCACAAGTTCCACATTTCTATTCCATCAGTATCTGTCATGTTAATAAAGCAATAGCCTTAAGGCCCAGTAAATATGTAAAAGTGTGGAAAATGATGTTACAGTACCTGTGACAGACATGAAAAAAATCAAAATTGTCTTGTATAAGTGAATGGAGAAAAATATTTATTAAAAACAGGAGATCATTTAAAGCATCAAATCAATTAGTGTTTTTCCTTACTTTTGATATCAAGGACTAAACAGTGTCACAGTTCTCCAATGAGACAACATAGGAACAGACTGCTTCATTGATGCATTTCAGGTTTATTGCTATTTTTAATGTTAGAAAGGGTGAAAGAAGGAAGATGAGGCAAATCTAACAATTGTAATGATTAAAAAAATACTGCTGTTCTGGAAAGAAGAATAATGCTGTGTTCATCAGTGAGAACCTGCAAGTGAAACCAGTTTGCACTTGTTATTCAAACCAGACAGAGATAGGACACAGCAGATTGTTTAGGAATAGCAGCAAGGCAAGTTTAACAACATTTTAGTGTCCCTTTTAGAACTTGGGAAACCCAAAGCACAGCATTAATATTTAAAGAATCCATTCAGTTTTAACAGAAAGAAGCGGGAAAAGTCCAAGCACTAGTCAAGGGCCTTGCCCAACAAACATGAGAAAGCTAAATGTAGTGTAGAGGAAAAAGTGCCGACTGCAACATAACCCACCCCTGGCCCTGCAGTAGGGTGGGCACCAAGGAGAAACAAGCACACTGGGAAAGAAGAGCATGAGCAGAAATGCTTAGGGTAGTGTGAATTTACACAAGCTGTCCAGCAAAGGCAAAGACAGGTTGGATCTCACATCCCATATGATTAAGATGGAACCAACACTGCTCCTTTCGCACTGAGAAAGAGTTTAGAACGCAAGGGGGTCCTTTCTGAACCTCATGACTCAATGGGAGGGTCTCCCTGACAGTTTTGTCTGACCCTGTCCTCTGTGTACCTTGCCATTGAATCTTGATAAACCACTGTCGCGTTTACCATTTAATTTTTTTAGATTGCTGGTTTATATCAATAAAGTATGTTGCTGCTTCTGTCTTACGAGTGGTATGTCACTCCATCTGCGATAACTTCCTAAGTTATTTGAAATGCTCCTGATTTCTCTTGATTTGAATAGGGTTAGCTAACTATTATTTGATGCCAGAACTGAAAAACATTTGCACAGATTAATGTTCTTTGTTTGAACTGTACATGCACTACATATTCATAGAATACTTGCATTTTGATGTCTAGTTTGAATATTTTATGTTTAATCATGAGTGAACTTGAACTTTCAACTCTGCCTGTTAAAAATACATATATACAAGTTAGCAAAAATCCTCTTGTAAAATAAAAATTAAAAAATACAAATAGGAAGGAAAATCTGTTTTGAAACAGTATTCAAAAAGTTGTTATAAGACAATTTAACATCAGATGTTTTTCTTCACTGACAAATTAACTAGACGTCCAGCAAAATGCTAGAAGCTAAGCCAAATCACCTGTTTTTATAATATCGCCAAACTGCTTAACTAAATTCTATTTTCCAGTTCCACAAGTTAAATAGAAAGATGACATGATAGGATATTACATCATATTTAAAGAGTAGGAGGCAGAGAGAGGACTTCATCACTGGGAAGCACTGAATGTTCTGACCCAGGGCAGGTGTTGTTAAATCAGCAGCTGAGCATGAGCAGGTTGGGAATAAGAAATAATGTGGTAAATGAAGGGCTGTGTCAGTGCATGGCAAAAACAGAAGAGCAGTTTGAATTAGAAAGACATATCTGGCTTTGATAAAATACTTATTTAAATCAAATACCGAGCCAGCTGACTGCTAATTTTGTAAAGAACATGCTTACTGAACATCTTTAGTCAATCAACATTAGTCAAATCAATGCAAGATTTGCTTTATTCAGGTTTTGGTTTAGAGCAAATCTCTGACCAGTTGCAATATTAAAATATAGACTGTGTTCTGTGCACTTGATGTGTTTTTTTTAGAAGGATACACATTGCATAATTCAAAAGTAAACTGATCTGAATTATCTTTGTTGGATACATAATAATTTATGGCATCTTTCATTGTCTAGGCTTTGTAGAACAGCTTTTTTGACCTTTGAACAGAAATCAGATAAATTTGCCAAGCAAATTACTAAACTAACCTAGCTGCTGTTTTAGAACAGTTTTGCTTACAGTCTGCATCAACCTCTTAAACATAGATACAGAAACAGACCTCTAATGGTACCACAGGTTTTTGAAAGGGTGAACTCTGACTCCCATTCTATTGTAAGAGAAAGGTAACTCCTTAGGATCATCTGTTACAGTTCACTCTAGATGAAGGCTGTTTGTGCATTTTGGGTTCCTAATCCTGTAAATGAGAGGTGCACTAATTCTTTGGGATCAATCAGGAACAGTACAAAAATTACAGTTAGGGTTTAAAACACCCCACAATTAATGTGTGTTAAACCAATATATTAATTACAAATATATGTACAAATATATGCTTTGATGACAGTCCAATATTTAGTTTCAAATGCAGTGCTAGTACTACATTTACTACTAAGCTAAATGTCCTGGTTTTGGCTGGGATGGAGTTAACTTTCTTCTTAGTAGCTAGTACAGTGCTGTGTTTTAGATTTGGTGTGAGAACAATGTTGATAACCCACTGATGTTTTTAGTTTTTGCTGGGTAATGTTTATACTAAGTCAAGGACTTTTTGGGTTTCTCAGGCCTTGCCAGAAAGAAGGCTGGAGGGGCACAAGAAATTGGGAGGGGACACAGCCAGGTCAGCTGAGCCAAACTAGCCCAAAGAGGTATTCCATACCATGGGATGTCATGCTTGGTATATAAACTTGGGGAGTTGGCCAGGGCCTGGGGGATCGTTGCTCAGGGACTGGCTGGGCATCGGTCAGCGAATGGTGAGCAGTTGAACTGTGCATCACTTGTTTTCTTTTCTCCCTTTCCCTTTGGATTTTATCCTTTCTCCCACCTTTCCATTATAGCTGTTGTTGTTATTATTATTATTGTTGTTGTTGTTATTGCTGTTCTTACCTTTTTGTTCTGCTTAAATTATTGAATTGTTCTTATCTCAACCCTCGAGTTTTACATTCCTTTCCGATTCTCCTCCCCATCCCTCGTCCCTCTGGTTGAGGGGGGAGTGAGCAAGTGGCTGCGTGGTGCTTGGTTGCTGGATGGGAGTAAACCACAACACTAAATCAGTTAAATACTAATTCTAACTCACAGCAACTTTTGTTTAAATCAAATCCACAGAGAAGCAATTCTAACTATTACTGAATTACTGTATTGCTACTTCTGAGCTATAGAATCTCTGGAATGAGCTGAAGTAGTCTCTAGAGCACCACAGTGTAGTACACGTATTTGGCAAGAACATGTTGTAATGAGAAGCAAAAGGAAAAGACACAGACACCAGGATGTAAAGCATGTCAGCAACACATGGAGTCAGTAAGGGTTTGCTACTGAATTATTTTTATAATATTGCAAATATTTTTGTACAGAACTAAATGTATGTTCAAGACCACAGATGAAACTGTGTAGAAGCACCAAAAAACACAAACTAGCCTGGAACCATTGCACTCTGCCCTGAATAAATGGCAATGCATAGCCTTGATGCCAACAGAGCAAACAAGGAACTGTAGCTGTGACTAGTCCCAGCTTGATGTTTGCTTTCCCCTTATTCTACATATGATGTAATCTGTACCAGCCCTTTTCGTGGTACATGTTACTTCTCCCTCCACCCTCATTCAGCTGTGCTGACGGTGAATTAGGAGACAGAGCCAATGTTCCATGAATTCCCTCCCACACAGAAAGGAGTAGCAGAGTGGCAGCAGCTCTCTCCCCTACAGCCTTGGGATCTGCAGCATAGGCAAACTGGAAGTAATGGGACAACTTAGTGTCTCAATACTCTTCTGTGGAGGCTGACAAGCACCTGAGGACAAAGTTAAAGTGAATAAGAGGAAAAACTTATACCGGGCAATAACGCCTGGTTATCAGTACAGGCTGGGGGGTGAAGGGATTGAGAGCAGTCCTGCTGAGAAGAACTTGGGGGTACTGGTGGATGAAAAGCTGGACGTGAGTCTGCAATGTACACTTGCAGCCCAGAAAGCCAATTGCATCCAGGGTTGCATCAAAAGAGGCATGGCTAGCAGGTAGAGGGAGGTGATTCTGCCCCTCTACTCCGCTCTCATGCTGTGGGGCCCCCAACATAAGAAGGACATGGACCTGTTGGAATGGATCCAGAGGAGGGTCACAAAAATGATCAGAGGCATGGAGCACCTCTCCTATGAGGAAAGGCTGAGAGAGCTGGGGCTGTTCAGCCTGGAGAAGAGAAGGTTCTGGGGAGACCTTATTGGGGACTTTCAGTACTTAAAGGGGGCTTATAAGAAAGATGGGGACAGACTTTTTAGTAGGGCCTGTAGTGATAGGACAAGGGGTAATGGTTTTAAACTAAAAGACGGTAGATTTAGACTAGATATAAGGAAGAAATTTTTTACAACGAGAGTGGCGAAACACTGGAACAGGTTGCTCAGAGAGGTTGTAGGTGCCCCATTCATGGAAATGTTCAAGGTCAGGTTGGACAGGGCTCTGAGCAACCTGATGTAGTTGAAGACATCCCTGCTTATTGCAGGGGGATTGGTCTAGGTGACCTTTAAAGGTCCTTTCTAACCCAAACCATTCTATGATTCTATGAAATGCCCTCACAACTGTGATATCTCATTGACACGAATTTACCTTTACTGTAACAGCAGCAGTCAGCTTTGTAAAACATATAAATATATGTTCTTGAATTTGAATCGTTAATTACATGTATATCAATGTGGGTAACTGTCAGCTTGCCTATCCTTGCCAATGCCAGGTCTGCTCCTAATTTTTGAGCATATGGAGTATGCATTTAGAACAGACATCAGTTAGCAAAAACAACCAACTAAAATTGTGCAAATCTAGATTGTTACTGAATACAGTAGTATACATCGGATTTGTTTGAGGAGCACTTTGGTAGTCTAGCTAGTACAGCTCAGACAGTCAAGCTCAGAAAATTGCTGTCAGGATGTTTCATCCCTACAAGAAAATCAAGTGCTTTTTCCTTAAGTTTCTCTATTCTGAGGCATACAACAGCGGTAGATTCGATCACTCATCTGACTTTCCTTTCTCTCTGTAGCCTTTATAGAAGAGATGTTTTAAAATGTGGAAATATTCCTTCCTGTATGCATGCTTTTTAAGAGCTCTATCCACAGAATTAGCATAAGAATTTATTTTGTACCCTCCAAAGGTTCACAGTCATACTTGGCAGGAAGCAGCAAGGGCAGGCCACTCTGGAAGGTGAGCCAGGAGCCAAGGCAGGCAGGACAGCGGCATCACTGACAACTGTCGTGATTTAACCCTGGTTGGTAACTAAGTACCATGTAGCCACTCACTCACTCCCCCCTCACCCAGAGGGATGGGGAGGAGAATCAGAAAGGAATGTAAAACTCAAGGGTTGAGATAAGAACAATTTAATAAGTAAAGCAAAAGCCATGCATGCAAGCAAAGCAAAGCAAGGAATTCATTCACTACTTCCCATGGGCAGGCAGGTGTTCAGCCATCCCCAGGAAAGCAGGGCTCCATCATGTGTAATGGTTACTCAGGAAGACAAATGCCATAATTCCGAATGTCCCCCCCTTCCTTCTTCTTCCCCCAGCTTATATATACTCAGCATGACATCATATGGTATGGAATACCTCTTTGGCTAGCTTGGGTCACCTGTCCTGGCTGTGTCCCCTCCCAATTTCCCGTGGCCCTCCAGCCCTCTCACTGGCAGGGCCCAAGGAACTGAAGTCTTTGACTCAGTATAAACATTACCCAGCAACAACTAAGAACATCAGTGCAGTTATCACATTGTTCTCACATCATAGCCAAAACACAGCACTGTACTAGCTACTTAGAAGAAAATTAACTCTATCCCAGCTGAAACCAGGACACCCTCCCAGTTTCCTGTGCCACTCCAGCCCTCTCACTGGCAGGGCCCAAGAAACTGAAAGGTCCTTGACTGAGTATAAACATTACCTAACAACAACTGAAAACATCAGTGTCCTATCAACATTGTTCTCCCACCAAATCCAAAACACAGCACTGCACCAGCTCCCAAGAAGAAAATTAACCCTATCCCAGCTGAAACCAGGATAAGGGTGCAGTCCCACAGTACCTGAGCACAAATAGCAGAGCAGACCTGAGGAGATTAAGACACGGACTCCTGAATCCGACCAGAAGACCTTTTATTAGTCCAAAGCCCATGCTTATATATCCTCGTTTGCTGTTCACCCGCAACATACTAAAATATCATTGGTTAAATCAATACTGTTCACACACTTCTTGGCTACATATAATTGGTTAATTACTAAGCAACAAATGCACTGAACTTCTTGCATCTTTTTTTCTCTCTTCTTTGTTATCTCTGTGAGTTTCATGTTCTCAGCCAGCCACCGAGACATGGCATCGTGCATCTGATACTACATAACTGTGCCAGCTGATAGCAACTAAGCAAGTGAGAAAGCTCCTGTCTGCCATGCAAACCCTGCTCATATTGTATTCTGTTAAGTTTCCCCCTTCACTCTCACTAAAAACTGTTGCACCTTGTCATTGTATTGGGTCTAGCTGAGATGGAATTAATTTTCCCCATAGCAGCCTTCATAGTGCTGTGCTTTGTATTCATGGCTAGAAAGGTGGTGATAACACACCAGTGTTTTGGCTACTGCTGAGCAGTGCTCCCACAGCATCAAGGCTGTCTCTCTAACATCCCCCCCTCACCATTAAGCTGGGGGCAGGCAAGCTCTTGGGAGGGGACATAGCCAGGACAGCTGACCCAAACTGACCAAAGGGATATTCCATACCATATGATGTCTGCTCAGCAATCAAAGCTAAGAGAAAGGAGGGGGTGGGGGGTGGGGGGATGAGCATTCATTATTTGAGACATTTATCTTCAGGAGCAAGCACTATGCATAATGAAGCTCTGCTTCCCTGGAAGTAGCTGGACATTGCCTGCTGATGGAAAGTAGAGAATAAATCCTTTGTTTTCCTTTGCTTCTGTTCATGACCTTTGCTTTTTCTTTATTAAACTCCCTTTATCTTGACCCATTAGGTTTTATTCATCTTATTTTCTCCTCCCAGTCTCTGACTGAGGAGAGGAGTGATAGAGTGGCTTGATGGGCACCTGGCATTCAGCCAAGGTCAAACCACCACAGTACTTTTTTGGCACCCAACATGGGGCTTGAGACAATGGCATTTTTGTACTGTGTACTGTAGCTATAGTAGTTAAGTGGCAAGCCTCTATGCAGGTCATAGAATTTTTTGGCTGCACTGCTTATCTCTTTATTTTGCTGAGCTTGGGAACATGCTAGTACAAACAATGGCTATTTGCTTTGCCCTGGCATTGATGGCCTTGATGTGCTGGGGGAGCTATCTTGTGGAGATGAGGGAATACACCTCCCTACCCCAGACTGATGTAGATGGTTTTATTATGCAGGATCCCGAGGTCTTTGTTCACCCTTATGTGAGTTAATACTAGTAATTAATACTGTTGGCATATTATGCATTTTGTGGAATCTGCTTTCATCCTGGTGTAAGAGAAGACAACTTTTGGGTGAGGCAATACTGAAATGTGCCCTGAGGCAGCTGGTCCCTGGCTGGCAGGGTGTGTGGAAGGATTTGGGCAGATTCCTAGGACAGTTATCACCTCCCATAGCCTAGGACTTGACACCTGAACAGGCAAGCAACCCTGGCGAACTCACACACCACCTGATAGAAGGGTGCTTTGCCTGCCCCAATGAAAACCAGCAGCTTCTAGCACTGTACTGGGGCCTGGCCTGTGCCTATTGAGCCACAGTTCAGTACTCTCAGAAGACCGCGGTTAAGGCAGGGACCCAAAATGCATCTGAGGACACCATGGTTGAGATAGGGACCCAAACAACAACAACTACAATAATTGTCCCAGTAGTGAAAAAGAAAAACTGGACAAGAACAACGAGGCCATATTATTGATTAATAAGGGAGGAGGAAGAAAAGGAAAGGTTTGATCAAGAAGCTGGTCCTTTGACAAAGAAACTGGAGGAAGGAGGTAGAGAATTCACGCAGGAAGCAGAAAGTACCCGATCCCTGACCTCATCAGAACTGCAACACATGTGGAAAGATTACAGTCCCCAGCCAGGTGAGTGGATTGCTGCCTGGCTGATCCAGTGATGAGATAACAAGGCCAACAGTCAGCAATTGGAAGGCAAGGAAGACAAACACCTGGGATCCCTTGCTAGAGACCAGGGAATTGAGAGAGGAACTGGAAAAGAGGCTGCAATTTGCAGCCTCTGGAGAGAGCTCCTATCAAGTGTTAGGGCAAGATATCCATTCAAGGAAGTTCTTGTGAACTCCCCAGGAAAGTGGACTACCACAGATGAAGGCATCCAGTACCTGAGAGAACTAGCGGTGCTAAAAATCATCTACAGTGATCTAGATGATGATGAGATCTCCAAAGATCCAGAGGATGTCCTGTGCACATGGTCCATGTGGAGGAAGGTGATTCAAAGTGCCCCAACATCATATTCTAACAGCTTGGCAGCGATGTATTGCCCAGATATAGACAGACCAACTGTGGAGAGAGTGTCTTCTTGGCTCCAAAACTTTGAAGAAAATCTCTGTCTCTCCTCATCCCCACAGGTCAGCAACTTGGCTGTCAGGGGTGTCCCAAGAAATCAGTCCTTTCCTGCCCTGGTCAGAGGGAAAGGGAGGCCCAGGCACATGATGTGTGGTGCACTGTGGTTCTTCCTGCATGACCTGGGGAGGAGATGAGGAAGTGGGATGGTGAACCCACTTTTAAGTTGGAAGCCCATGTGAGGAGATGAAGACACGGACTCCTGAATCCGACCAGAAGATCCTTTATTAGTCCAAAACTCATGCTTATATATCCTCGTTCATTGTTCACACGCACCATACTAAAATATCATTGGTTAATCAATACTGTTCATAATCAATATCATTGGTTAATCAATACTGTTCACAGCTGAATGGACACCTTTAGATTGTTACTGGAATTAAATATAGAAGTTAACTATAAAAGTTTCTCAAAATGTTCTGGTTGCTTTGTGTTGGTTGTTTTATATATATATAAAACTATACACAAACAGGGAAATAAAAAAATTGCTTAAGAAAAAGGAAAGAAAATAGTATACAGTATTTATAGCTTGGTTACCCCCCCCCCTTTTTTTTTAATTGTAGATAAACTGTTACATGAACATGCAGTACATCCACAACTCTGAATTAATACCTTTTTTGTAGTATGATATAGTCCTATATGAACCATAAATCAACTACATGTTAAATCAGTCTTCTCCGTCACTGTTGTCACTATCTTTGAGCTTCGTAACAATGCCTAGGTCACTATCCTTTAGCTTAGGGAACTTCACCAGGTGAAAATGCAAACATTTATTTCTAATACAAATTTGCAGAATGCATTCTATCCACAAGACACTTTATGGAGAGATATTATGTTGCATTGTGTATGATCTATTAGAAGTGAAAAAATGTTGTTCCTGAAAGAAAACACTTCTTTAGATCATTACTTTAGAACTGGTTTTGCACCTGCTATACTGCAAGAATACCCTAAGCACTAATGTATCTTTGTGGACTTTGAGATATCTGTGTGATTACATTTAAACTTAACACGCAAACTGATTTCAAGTATAACTCTAGGCACAAGTGTGGGAAACGGCATGCTGTCGGGACACAATCTTTCTCACTTACAAGGCATCAAATGGTATGTTACTCAAGTTAAAGTCTAACTTCTATGACAAGTTAAGTACACAGACTAATGCAGCTCAACTGAAGTTTCACCGCTGCAACGGAGTACAGAATACTTTTCCCGCTGACCTTAAAGGTTGTGGTGGTAGTGATGAAGGTGTGACAGATATTTGACTTTTAACCCAAAACAAAATTTCAGCTGTGTTAAATTCACCAATACACAAAGAACACTTATTCCTTCTGAAGCAACAGCTGAGGATTTGAACAGTCTTTTCACCTTGAGCTGTTCCCAATGTAGAGGTTAAGAAAAAAAGAAATAATTCAAAAGGTATTCTGTCAATATGTCGATGCAGTTGTATGTTAAATCCTGGTCACACTGAAATAGGGTTATGTTCTAGCATTTATATATATGTAGCACTCCATTACAATTTATGAACAAAATTCAGAAGTTCATTTTATCTCAAATTGCTTGGAATTAGATTAGGTTGCAGTTGTCATCCTAACAACTACTTTCCATATTTTACCCCTTAACTGAAAAACACACATGATGAAAAAGCATATTTATAGAAACAGAAGAGTAATTGAAAAAAATTCTTATGTTCACAATTGTTTTTCTAAGTCTTATTAGTCACCTTTTTTTTTTTCTTTCTTTTTTTTTTATGCAACCAGAGACACTTTACTGTAACAGAGAAGCCTGTATTTACATCTCTGAGCCCAGACACAAACCGCAGCTGCATGCACCACCAGGCTCAGGGCAGAAACCATTCATGCAGTTACATAGCTATATATCACTACAAGCATGCAGACACCTATTTATCACTAGATAACCATGTTCATCTTTCCTACTCTCCTTCACAATACCTAGTTGTTCTCTCATCTCTTGTTAGGTTAAATATTCTCCGACTTCCTCTCCTATATCTCTCTTCAGACATTCTGTAACCTCCTCTTTTTTGCTTGTTAATTGCGACGAGGCAAAGGTTGTGTGTAGCTGGGTGACCATGACCTGATTTATGTTACAATCAACTAAACGCTGAATACAGGAAAAAAGGCATGGGAAACATAAGGCAAACATCAATAAGGTGGTTAAGATAATTATAATAAATCCTGTAATACTTTTGACCCACGGCCCAAAGTTTCCCAGCCGTGAGAAGAGACCAAAGGCATCCCACCCCTGGCTCTGCTGCAGATCTTTGTTTAAGGCTTTTAAGTTTTGTATGCTTTTGTGGATTGATTCAGAGTGGTCACTCAGATTCACGCAATGCATCCCATCAAAGTCTTCACATCCATGTCCCTGTGCTAACAATAAAAAATCAACAGCAGCTCGGTTCTTTAGCAACATATGACGGACAGAATCGACATCTGTTAATAAGTCAGAAAAATAAAACTAATAGTATTTGTAGTATTACTTTCTTTACAAAGCTAGCAGCCTAATTTATAAGCAAGTTAAGAGCGTGTACTATTCTTACATAAGAGATTAGAGAAGCAAAAATGTGTTACGCTGCATTCCAGAACTCAACCTGAGAGTTATAGTCTGCTGTGAGTTCTGCGTTATAATCATTTGACACATGTTGGGGTTGCGATTGCGAAAGGAAGGGCTGCAATGCCTGTGTGCAATTTTCACTGGCATTATCATAGCTAGTTGTTTTAAAAGCAACCCTCGAGCTTCCTCATGATTGACTTGTTGTTGAAAAATATTCTGAAGCCAATCAATAAAGTTAGTATATGACTCTCTAGGACCCTGCAAGACTGTGGCAAGACTCCCACATCCTGACTGCCTTAATAGCCATCTCCTTCAATTGCAAATAGTTGTCCCTGGGATACCTTGCCTGAGTCACAGAATCGGCACAGTTAATTGCTCCAGCTAACTGCTCATAGTTAACAGCAATTCCCCGATTAAGGTTTTCAGTCAAGGCCACTACACATAGCTCACAAAAATCAGATAACCACATCATATACTGTATCAGTTAGTACCATACAAAGCAGTAACTTCCAATCATGCAGTGTGAGTGTATAAGGCTCTGCCATCACTTTAAGAAGGGACATAGCAAATGTACTATGAATCCTCCCTTCTGCACTGCTTTTCTTAACTTTTTAACAGCCTCGTATTGCACAGGCTGCAACTCTGGATGTTGATTTGGCTGACAAAATACTGAACATGCCATAGCGACTCCCAAATCCCCTTGTTTAAGCGCTTCCCACTTGTATTCCTGCCACCTATCCCTCAGACACCCTTTCACCCTCCCAGAATAAACATCCGGGGGGGGGGGAAGAGAGGAAAAATGTCTAGCTCCTTTTCTGGATCTATAGGACCTGGATCAAAATGTTTATCAGTGTCAATGGAATCATTGTCCGAGTTGTCCTGTTCCCGTGCTTGGTCCTGTGTTGTGAGGGTTGCTGCAATCAGTGACAGGAGCTTTGGGGGCAGAGGAGGTGTGGATGGAGTCACCATCGTTGATGAGGTGTTGAGAAGGGTCGCTCTGTCGGTGGAATTTACAGCCTCCCCTGGTTTAGCACTCGCGCTGCTGTTGGAATTTAGCTTCCCCTGGTTTAGCACTGTTAGTATTAGTCCACACTTGGTGAAGAGTAGCCAGAATTTGCCACCAAGGTGCTAAATGCATTCCCAACACGGAGTCCCCCTCCACGGAAGCATCATCTGCTGACCGCTTGCCAGGCAGGAATTTGCAAAGTGCCATCAGGTGGAAAGTCCGGCACTTTGTCACGGATCCATTCTAACAGAGTCACTAGCTGCGGACCCATCATCACATTCTCTAATAAAGTTTTTGTAAAAGGAGAATACAGTCCATTTTGCATTACAGTTTTCCGTAGTTCCTTAATCATTTCCCAGTGAAACACCTGATATTGGCCTGGGTGTCTATATTGTAATATCACAGTAAACGCGTGCACTCCCTCTTTCATACTTTCCAAGTGCACTCTCCTCCATCCTTCTTTAATCTTTCTCCCGATATCATTTTCATCATCGCTACTGCTTCCCTTATTGCCACTCTGTGGCACCACTCGCTTCTTCCTAACTTTTGACTGTTCCTTTTTTAACCGCAAATCCTCCAATTGTAAATTTAACAGATTTTCACCTTGTCCGTCCTCATCTGAATCCTCCGACTCTGTTCCTTCTAGTTCATCAGTAACATGCTCAGTTTCAGCCTTGCTCTCTTTCGGCTCCATCTGCTGAGCAGCATCTTGTTTTGTTGTTACATTAGCTTCCTGCCCCTTCTCAGTCTCCGACCAAGCCTCCTTAGCAATTCCTGCAAGCTGTTTTTCTGCACGCATCTCTTTCAAAGTCTAATCTCCAAGTAGTCATAATTTGGCTAGCATTCAAGTCTCCTCGAGATGTCTTTTCCCAAATTTGCTCTCCTGCTGACTCCCACATTTTAACATCAAATATTTGTGTAGAGGTTGCTGGGGTGCCTTGGCTCTTTAACCAGGCCAGCAACAGTCCCAGATTACTTTTTTCATATACAACTCCTATTTTTTGCAAAATATGCTGAAACATTCTTAATATACCTTTTTCTTCTGCAGACATATTTGAAACCATTTTTAAAGCTTCTTAAAATTTCTTGAAGTTTCTAAAGTTTCTTGGCTGCTCACCTGTCTCAATGTGTACAGGCGTTGTTTCCTTAGTTTCCTTAGCCCTGGGGGTCTGGGTTGTCCACCTGGTACAGCCAGCAGGACAATCGATCAGCCAAGACGTCTCCTCCGGAACGCAGCCCTCTTCTGCAAGCTGTCGCCTTTTGCCCAGTTCCATCCGTATCCTTCCAAGGTCTCAGAACTCCACCACAGGGGTCAACATTTGAGGATATTAAGACACGGACTCCTGAATCCGACCAGAAGACCTTTTATTAGTCCAAAGCCCATGCTTATGTATCCTCGTTTGCTGTTCACCCGCAACATACTAAAATATCATTGGTTAATCAATACTGTTCACACGCTTCTTGGCTACATATAATTGGTTAATTACTAAGCAACAAATGCACTGAACTTCTTGCATCTTTTTTTCTCTCTTCTTTGTTATCTCTGTGAGTTTCATGTTCTCAGCCAGCCACCGAGACGTGGCATCGTGCATCTGCTCCATCCTCGCTTCATATTTCGTTTTTCTTCCAGGCGTTCAGTCAACTTTATCTTACTTTCTTTCTTCTTTAGCCTTCAAGGTCCTTCACAGGCATCGTGGCCTCCAGCACTTGCCATAAAGCTCTCTACACAGACCCAGTGATGGCAGTGAGGTTTAGCCAACAGTTCAGACCACCAGGCAAGCCTGTAGTGATGAGACAGGTCCAAGATCAAGATAGAAAGTCAAGTGATCAGGTCAGGATTAGAGTCAGAATAAGGAAGGTAGAATACCAAGCACTGGCATTCCTGCAACAAATCAGGCAGAGACTGAGGGTGAGAGACTGAGCTTAAAAGCAGCTCTGGAGCGAAGGTGGACAGGACCTCACTTCCCACAGCTTTTTCTCACACCACTCTTTCTACACAGCCCTCTGACTCAAGGCCACAGAGCTGCATAAAGCCAGTACTGATCTTGAGCCATAGGCAGCTAAATACTTGGAGAAGAGGTGTACTTGGGGCCCTAATAAAGCTTGATACACCAACCGCATGTCTCTTTAGTCTGAGTTGGACTTTCTTTAACTTCTAGGAAAAAAATTAAGATCCACACCTGTAATTTGGGGCATGGTCAGGTGAGCTATTCTGCTTATAGCTGATACAAGTTAAGAAGCTGGCCCCCAGTGTTACTTGCCAAAGCTTTTGTGTTGTGGGTCACTGTCCAACTGGATCTGTGTTTGCAATTGCTCTCTAACAGCTCTGCCAATATTAACTGGTTAAAAACATCTACTAAAAACATTTTAAAGATAAACTGTGTTTAACATAAATTGAGTCATTTTAACAGAAGTGAGTTAGAGAGCAATTACATTTGCGGTAATGCTGGTAGAACTTAAGGGAAGCAACCTCTTAATGCAAATGGGATCCCAAAATCCCAGAATAAAATGCAGATGACATGGACTAAAACCCCCATTTAGAGAGAAAATTAAAGCAGCTATTTCAAAAATAACAACTCTAAAGAAAGGGTAAACTAAACATTAATTCATATTGTAAAGCAGAAGGTAGGAATTGCAGAAAGGTGGTAAGTAAAGGAGGATGAGCTTACAGCCAGCAGAGTTAAGGATAACTAGGAGTTTTGATAATATTCTATTTTAATAAAAGAATTGGTCCAGGAACACTTGAAACGTTTAGTAAATATTTATGATCTACATCTTGAAAAGAGTCTTGTTCATGGCCTAATATGTGCATACACTTACTTATAAAAGGATAGGTCAGGTTTACATATCTCAAAATGACTCTTTTCCAGGGAAAGAATGATTCTATAAAGGGGTTGGCTCGAAGAAATCTTGTAGCCAGAATCAAACAGGAGGTAGAATAGGTGGTCAGAGGGGATTTCTTATACAACATATTTAGTGAATATTCTATTGAGTTGAAACCAGTGCTTCCAGCGACAATGCTGCCAGTTGATAGTGGGACCTGAAGAAAATTTTTGCCTCCTATACTTAGTTTTTATTTCCAATTAGAAAATGTAATTTTATCACTATTGCTTTTGAAAGTCTTAGTCAATAGTATTTTACATTGCATAATGATCCTCCAAATTAAGGGACAGGATGTTTTTCTATTCTGTTTTTTTTTTTCTTTCCCAGAAATACTATCTTTCATCTAGCTTGGATGTGAGGTAGGTGATCATGCTCTCTGTCATATCTCCTCAAGATGTCTGGTCTGGTTTTTTTACACATTATATGTTTGCTAGAAAAAGCCAATGGCTTTGGTGTCCTTTGAAACAGAACAAGGTCTTAAAATAAAAAGATTAGTCAGGATGAGTTTGGTACTATGCTCTGGGTGATGCTCTGTTTGTGTTGAGAAAAGAATGTACTCTGAATAATTAGAAAAGATAAGGTGGGCACCTAAAGGAGATAAGGAGACCATCAAGTCAGGAAATCGTTGAACAAAGAAAATTGAAAGGTCTACTCCACCTAGATCCCACCTATTGTGAATGGAATGACTGGGTGTCAAAATCAAATGAGTATGTATGTAAAGATGCTGTGTAACCTCTCACAAAAACTATATAAAATACCTGACTTTTCACTGAAAACTTTGGAGCTAGTTTGTCCGGTGCGAATCGGCTAGATCCCCAACGTTGCACGAAATAAATACCTTTGCTGCTTAAAGACAAAATTCATCTCTGAGCAGTTACTCTGTGCCGTTTTGGCATCACCTTTTTCTTCCAGCTGATGAATTGGAAGCAGCACCTCCTGTCAGGCTCTGATAAGAGGGATTGATTGAGGAGTAATGTTTCAGGGTACAAGAAGCAGCAGCACAGCTGGAGCGAAACTAAAAGTAATAGGACTGATTGAAGTCCTATTGAAGAAGAATAGGACTGATACGGTGGGAGTCTTCCAATTAAAACTGAATTGAAACAAATACGTATGTTCAATAGCATTAATAAGGAGAGAGGTGAGAACGACAAAAAAGGAATACAGTGGGCAGGGCTGTGAAAGAAACATGAGGATAAGAACGTTTTAGTTAGGATTTGTATTTATGTGGGGTTGCTCTTAGTCTTTGTACTTCCTCATATATATTCCCAGTAGTGTAGTGTTACAATAACCTGTCCCCATCCCTATTTTACAAATAGTGAGACTGAAACGAATTATGAGGATAAGTCATATGTGTTCAAAATTGAAATGTGGCTGCCTCAGAGGGAATCCTTACTCCTCCTTACTGCCCCTAGTGCTTGCATAGCCAAAAGGTAGTATAACTCAAAGAGCTAATCCAGAAGATATGTAATCTCCCACAAGTGAATATTTCTGCCAGTTTAGCCCCTGGCTCTGTGAGGTCAGACCTACCCCAAGAAAAGCAAAAGCAGCTCATGGGAGAATCAGGCGGCAGCAGGACAGCTCTTTTACCAGCAGCTAGCTGGCTGATCAGTTTTGCCATAACATGAAACCTTACTCTTAGTTATTCAGAACTTGGCTTCAGATATTTATGACTTCATCCAGAGAATATCCCATATGACTACAAGGAGAGCTGCAGGTGTCCAGCACTTTTGAAAAGACAGACTCAGTATCTAAGGCAAAGCATCTGGAATTAGAAGCTGCTTTTGAATATTTGAGTCTTTGTGATTCACTCAGTTAAGAAAGAAGCTCGTGGCAGAATCTCAAATAGATCTGCTGCCTCCTGCCTCTCAGCCATGCTCCCTGTGCAGTAATGCTCATGATAGTCCCTGCCATCTCCCATGTACTTTGTGACTCATTCTGTTCCTAAAATTATTTGCACCTGGTGTTTTATTAACAATGTAATGGTTAAAAATATAGCCTTCAGAAGTGTTTAATTAAAGCACAATAATTTTCTTATCATAAATCTCCATGCTATTATCCTTTGTGTGTTCCTAAGTACCTGTATTCTTCCATGACATTTTGCCCTTGACTCTGTTTAGCAGTAGTTAGACTTAGATGCACACATATGGGGAGGATGTAACTTCCATCTCCCTTACTTATGGTTCCTACTTGGTATGCCCAGCGTACTCTTCTGTATTGCCATTAAACCCATTGTTAAAATTCCTTCCTTCCATAAAGCTCTCTTATGCTTCTCAGCAAAGACACATTGCTGTTTTTTCCATTTTTGCACTGTTCTGTGTTGCTAAGTCAGAGCATAATATCTTTAGAGCTGGCACATTGTTTGTGTGCTTTATTAGAACAATGAAGGCACCTGCAGCACTCATTAATAGTACTACCGACATTGCTCCTCTGGAATCCTTAAACTCTTATTCCCTTTCACAGCATAATCGATTCCCTGTTTATGGGTTTTGTATAACTTCTGGCATGAAATTAGGCAGAGCTGAGTTTGTGAATGTGACATGCATATCCCAGAAACTAAAAGACAGAAGTAAGCTGACTAGCTAGCCAGTTAGAAATTTCTCTGACAGAGTAGCCATTTAGCATTGCTTTTGTGATAAAGGCACAATATTTCAAAGAAGCATGCCTGCATAGTGAAAATATTGTGAGTATTGTGGGCCTTAAAATGAACACTACGTTTATGTTTGTTTCACTCCTTCCCCTCCAAATGCGTTTGGAGATTATAGTTGGAGAAGCACAAGGCTGATTATGACTTTTTCCCCAGGAGAGCCTGAGAGACGCTAAGCACTGCAGAATCATGCCCTTTGCTCACTATTCTGGTGCTCACTATTTGCTCACTATTCAGGACGAGAGGAAACTGCCTCGTTACGTCAGGGGAGGTTTAGATTGTATATTAAGAAAAAAATCTTCACTGAAAGGATGGTCAAGCATTGGAACAGGCTGCCCAGGGAAGTGGTAGAATCACCATCCCTGGAGGCATTTAAAAAAATGTGTAATGCAGTGCTTAGCGACATGGTTTAGTGATGGACTTGGCAGTTAACAGTTGGACTTGATGATCTTAAAGGTCTTTTCCAACCTAAATGATTCTATGATTCTGCTGCCCAGTAAATCTTGCTGCTTTGCTTACATTGGCTTCATAGCCTGTATCCTGGGCATTTGGATTGTCTTCTGTGAGGGGAGATTTGTGGACTTGAACTCACTGCAACCAAAGAGGAATCTGAACTTGGATTTCCTACTTCAGATAAGTGCTCTAGCCATTAGGCTGGATAGATAAGTTACCTGTGCCACCAAGAACAGGGTCTGAAAATGAGAGCAAATACAATTGCATTTTGTGAAGGATCTCATTCTGTCATCTTCAGTTAGGTGTGCTTGGAGAGCATTTACTGAGCAGGGCTTACATGTCACTCTTCAAGTTTCTAGGTCCTGCGGTGCTTGTGTAGTGCTTGCCTGGTCTGGTGGGAGTAGTCACAAATCAGATGATAGTGCTTATGGTATTCTCAAGCCCAAAGTTTGTAAGCCTAATTTAAAAAATGACCACTGTGTGGGTGAAGGGTGGCATCACAGATAGGGACTTAAAACACCTCAAGCATGCCTAAATCCGGTTTTGAATGCTCAAATCCATTACTAGATCTGACTAAGGATGCAAGTGGTAGCAAGTAGAAGAGATGGGAGCAGAATCCAGGGCATTCTCTGGACCAAACTCTTCTGCTCAAAGCCCCACTTCAGCAGAAATCACGTATGTAGGTCTGAGTACTTA
The DNA here is from genome assembly GCF_015220075.1 of Falco rusticolus. Classification (NCBI taxonomy): domain Eukaryota; kingdom Metazoa; phylum Chordata; class Aves; order Falconiformes; family Falconidae; genus Falco; species Falco rusticolus. The sequence continues at coordinate 19,527,209 of NC_051209.1, read as the reverse complement.
AGTTCTCTCAGTGACTTAAGCAGCCTGTCTGGCTAATATAGGGCCTTGCTACACTATATTAGTCTCAAATTAGATTCTTTGTTCCAAGACATTTACCATTTCTGATTTGGTTCTCCAAGGACATTACAGAAAAATAAAATCAGTAGTTTCCAGGCTGTCCACTGAGCTGATCCAATGAGGGGTAAACTCCAGAAACCACTCAAATAGGACACAATTTATCCCCAGCATTTCAACCTTCAGCGCTTCAAAGAGAAGAGTGGAAAGAAATTTTTAGAAGGAAGTATTTGCCTTTCCTGCAAATTCTCAGTTATAAAATATGACATCATATGATTTCATTAAAAATAACTGATTCATTATCAACTGGCATATGTGAATAACCAGCTTCAAGTAGAAAGTTTTTGGAGTGACATTTCTCATATTGGAGTACCATACTTTTACTAATACACTAAAAAGCCTTTGTTAGGTGATCTGAAAACAGCTTTGGGGATAAGGGTTGGGTTTAAAATAAGGTTTCAGAGACAAAGTATGTATATCTGTGATTAACTTATACACCATAGAACATTTTTTAAAGTGAAATCAAATTTGGTGCTTGTGTTTTCTGTAGCTGAGGTCAGTGAATTCATATAACTTCTGCCAATTGCAAGTTATGGGAGTTGCATTTTATTAATGATTTTGTGGACCAAAACTAGGGTATTCACAGTTCAGGGTGGGTAGTGTCAACTCCTACTATCAGTAAATAGTTACTTTCTAGGAAAGTGCCTAATCTAAACCCTGCAGAAGAAGCCACAAATGGAAATTAAATCAGCTTTGCTGATGACAGCTGAGCTGGCAGCCCATCTTTATTCCAAGAGTTGTAGCTCTCTCCCACTTTTACTGTGGTTTTGTGTATTGTTTATTTTGTGGAAAACACACAATACACTGGTGAGCAAAGAATGGCAAGTGTAGTTCTGGATTCCTAGACAATTACACCAGTCCTGGTAATGGAAAACATCAGAACTACCAAGGAATGGTACTACAGGACAGCTGTCACATGTTCTTTCCTGATTTCTTGCATTACTAGCTGTGTGACCATTTCACAGGTTTAAAATAAGTTATTACAATATGTATTGACTACTTTTACTGGTCTTGGAGCATTGATTAACATGATGAGCTCCCCTGAGAGCAAAAATCATTAAGTTGTTAACAAGTTGCAAAGTGTACACATGTAGAGTTTACAGTAAGGTATTGTATGCCCACCAGAGTGTGTTTAGGAGTGGCTGAGAAAAACCCTGCCAGTTAAAGTCAGCATAGCTTTGCCACTAACTTCAGTAGGCCAAAATTTCATGCATTGGAGAGAGCTACTAGAAAGAATTTTGAGCAGAGTCCAATATTGGCAACCTGTTCCTCTCTCATTGAGGATCTTACCTGTCACAGCACTATCAAAACTAGTCAGCTGCAACAAAACTTTTACCATCCCATACCAGGTTAACATCAATAAGTAGTTCCCACACCTTGCCTCAGCACAGCCACCAAGGTTTCAACAGTTCATCTACCATCCAGGCTGTTTCTCTAGGCCAGTCCACTCTGCTGCTTGCTCCTACTGCATCTAGAGTCTTCCTTCTCCAGCTCCTCTTTCAGTCAGCCGCTCCTCCTCCTCTCCCAGAGCCTCTCCAAGATCTGGAACACCCCCTTCTTTCCACCTCTACAATCCATCCCTTTTGTACCCCTTAGAGCTATTTAACTACTTAGCAGGAACCAGCCACAGCTGCACATTATCCATGTCAGCCAACCCACCGCCCCTGAAGCCAGCCCACAGCTGGATATTATCAATGTTTATTAACCTAGCTTCATTCCTCTATACTTCCTCTACACTTACCTAATAGGTTACTAAGTAATGTCTTCATGATAAGTTTTTATAAATCTTGTGACAAGAACTAGGGTGGTATTTAAACTCAATGAAAAATCTTGAATAAAAAAAGCAGCAAGGTGAAAAAAGTTTATTGCTCATCATCCCCTCTCTGGGGGACAAGATTGGCCACCACCCTGCATTCCAGTCATTTGTTTCAGAGAATGTAATTCCTCTGACTTTTCCCCCTACACAGAAAATCTCTAACTAAACAAAAACTTCAATAGAAAGCTTCTAAGATACTACGTGCTTTCAGTAGCCAACCAGATGTGTCCAAACAGTATGCTATGGAGTGCATGGGACACATGCCAAGCAGCACAATTGACTATTTGACTTCCTTAATTTTCAGTCTTCAGAATTGTTTTATTGACCTTGAAACCTCTCTCATTAAAAATAACATGGTCAGTATGGAGGCCACTGGACATTTTAATATAATTCTATCTTAGATTTAAGTCTTGGTTATTTAAAATGCTTATCTAGATATCTTTAAATGATATCTAGATTAGATATTAGGAAGAAAGTTTTTACTGTGAAGGTGGTGAGACACTGGAACAGGTTGCCCAGAGAAGTTGTGGATGCCCCATCCCTGGAAGTGTTCAATGCCAGGTTGGATGGGGCTTTGAACAACCTGATCTAGTGGAAGGTGTCCCTGCTTATTGCAGGGGGGGTGGAACTAGAGGATCTTTAAGGTCCCTTCCAACACAAATCATTCTATGATTCTATGATCTGTTTGGATCAGAATTTTCTCTGTAATACCAGTTTCCTATATCAACAGAAAAAAAAATATCTACAGCAGGAGTTGACATGCTTTCCTTTACGTAGCAGCCACTGCCTATGAATTGAAAGAATGCTCATCTAGTCCAGTTCCAAATACACTTGCATCTCTGTATCAGAAGCCACTGTCACTTGTTGACCAACTATACAGAATGGCTCCTGAGAATAACTGGATGTTAAGACAGATCAACGTTCTCATCTTTACATACAGACTCTTTAGTAGCTCATGGTAGACTCCTGTGCTCTGAAAATGTTTTTGAAATTGAGAAATAAAGTGCATTCTGAAAGCTGAAGCAGTAGGCTTTGTATTTAGGTTACCTAGGCCCAGAAAGAATGCCCAAATGATCCCATCATGTGGATGTGTTCTGGTGAAAGGATGGAAATCTTATTTGTGGAAGCACGTTGTTCTCATAGCATGAACGACTCAAGGCTAGATTGTCAAGACTTTTCCCTCTGAATAAGAAAACTTGGAGAAATTCTGGTAGAATAGTGCAGCTCTAAAGAAAGCAGTATTTATGTCATTTCAATGAATTGTGAGAGAGAAATTCACTTCTCTGGTCAGATAGTTTTGCAGGTGGCAATTAGAGATCATGCAGTACTTTTCTATAGGGGCAGATCCTTGATGTTTTACACAGCTTTCTCTGTCCCAGTGAACAGGTGGGATCAGGGGGAATCTTACCAATGTGTCTAAATACCTGATGGAAAGGAATGAAAAGGAGGGAGCCAGACTTCTCAGTAGTGCCCACTGACAGGACAAGAGGCAATGGGCACAAATTGAAACACATGACATTCCATCTGAACACAAGAAAACACTTTTTTACTGTCAAACACTGGAACGGGTTGCCCAGAGAGGTGGAGTCTCCATCTGTGAAGATACTCAAAACCCAACTGGACGTGGTCCTGGGAAACTTGCTGTAGCAGAACCCACTTTTAAGCAGGGGACATGGACTAGTTGATCTCAAGAGGTCCCTTCTTGTCTTTAATGATTCTAACAGTGGCAGAGACTCAGGGTAGACTATTTTCAGGTGCATTGTTTCAAAAAAGCCCAAAGAAATAGCAAAGTATATTTCATTTCACCAGCATTGACAAATATTGGCTGCTGTAAAATTCAGGACATTTTCTTTCTCCACAGTTCAGTTCCATGTTATTGTGAATTCTGTATCTTGCTGCCAATGTTACTCTGGATTCATGGTAACATGGCTTGAGGGTTTTTCTGTTTGGCTGGGTTTTAGTAAGCAAGATCTTCAATTATTTCTCATGCTAACAAAACTAGGAAAATACATTTCATCCTTTAAGTTAGGTGAATGACCATTACTATGCCACAAACACAATATCACTAAAACCAGATTATAAGAAATAGGGCAAATTTCTAGAAGGGAATCACATCCTGAAATGAAAATGAAGGAATATACTTCCTTGAAAAGGGAAATTCCATACAAATGCAAAATCATGTTGAAGAAACTACACTCTGAAGACATGTTGTCAAGGCAAGTGACATGATTTATGTTTACGGAGAGCACAGAAGGAACGGGGGATCTGCTTTCACACTGCAAATAGCTGTTAGTAAAGAAAAGAATGACTAGTGTTTAATACTTGAGAGATAGGTACATAATACTGAAGTTTTCATATAAGCAGAAGTATGAAACAGCCAGTATAAGCTGACACCATGTTATTCAGGGAGAAACTTAAGGACAAAATTAATGTCACCCCTTAAGCTTGTATTTTTTTCCTGTACCCTTAGTGTTTTTAGATATCCATGTAGACTAGATAGAAATGTTACTATCCTTTTCAGTCTAATGCTAATGTTTACTCTATGTATCATTTATCTAATAGATAAAAATTAGTTTGGGGGACATTCCAGTGTATTATTGCAATGAGAAATCCCACATCTGAATAGCCAACCTGACTGTTTAGAAAATTACTACTCTGATAAATGCACTACAGTGTTTACAAAAACATGGTTTATTTCTCTCTCACACACATTTAATCAGTATATTAGATTGTAATAGTGCAAAGTCCAGTAAGACTTTATTGGCAAGAACTTGGAGCAAGCATGCTTTGGCATACATTTCTTGTGATGATCATCTAAAAATTTTAGTAGTTAAACGTTCACAGTGCCTGTGAGCATTACTGTTTTGCTTATAGAACTTATATTTAGTTTTTTCCTCCTCCTTCTCTCTCTATTGTGCTTTTCTCTTGGAGGTACACTATTTTCCAGAGAATAAATGATATTATTGCCCTAGAGATTCATCTATGCATTGTAAATCAGTTGACATTTTAAATATTCACAGTATTTTTTGATAAATCAAAGTTTCTGATAATTCTTTTGATGACACATGGTCATAGTATGTATCATGGTTTAACTCTAGCTGGTAATTAAGTACCATGCAGCCACTCGCTCGCTCCCCCTCACCTAGAGGGATGGGGAGAAGAGTTGGAAAGGAATGTAAAACTCGAGGGTTGAGAAAAAAACAATTTAATAAATGAAATAGAATAAAAATGAAAGAACAATAATAACAACGATGACAATAATAGTTATAATGAAAAGGGGAAGGGAAAGAATAACATCCAGAGGGAAAGGAAGAAAGAAACACATGGTGCACAATGCAACTGCTCACCACCCACCAACCAATGCCCAGCCATTCTCTGAGCAACAATTTGCCCGCCCCGGCTAACTCCCTAGGTTTGTATACCAAGCACAACATCCCATGGTATGGAATACCTCTTTGGCTAGTTCAGGTCAGCTGACCTGGATGTGTTCCCTCCCAGTCTCTTGTGCCCCTCCAGCCCTCTGGCTGGCAAGGCCTGAGAAACTGAATAGTCCTTGGCTTAGTATAGATATTACCCAGCAACAATTTGCAGGAGCGGGCTGGAAACTAGGACCATGCATGGCAATCAGTTAGCTGAGGGGAATGTGCTCGAGCTTGTCTAGACAACAATTAACATGATGAGGCATGTTTACAGAGCACAGGGGAGTGGGAGACAGATGCCAAGGAAAGGTAACACCTTGCTGTTAATTGCTGGTAGTTAACCACCAATCAGGGATTGCCTAGTATGCAATGCTTAGCTTCAAGAACCAATCTGTTTAAAACGCGCAGCTTCTGAAAGTGTATAAAAACTCGTGCTTCTGTACAATAAATTGACATTTGCTTGCATCAAGCTGCATCCCGTCTCTTCATTCGCCGCAAATTAGTGACCCCGACGTGATACGTTTAAGGATCTAACGTGAAGGGCTCTCGAATCGCCTATCTGAGCGACATGCAGCGAATCCCACAGAACTTTGAATGATCTGCTGAAAGGAAGCAGGAGCCGGCCTGAAACCCCTCCGGAGTTGAGAGGTGAGCTGTGGGAAATCCGTAATGGGGAATCAGGCTTCGTCCCCAGAAAGAGACGTATATGGACTCATAAAGGGTCTTCTAGTCAGATCAGGGAGTCCGTGCCTCAGTCTCCTCAAATGGTGACCCCTATGGTGGTGTTCCGAGGCCTTGGAAGAATAAGGACAGAAAAAAGACAGCTCGTGGAAGAGGGCTGCGTTCCGGAGGAGACGGCTTGGCTGAACGATCGTCTTGCTGTCTGGACCAGGCTGACAACCTAAACCCCGAGGATAACACCTGTATGCATCGAGACAGGTGAGCAGCCAAGAAACCTTAGAGACTTTGAAAGAATGAAAGTGTGTACAGACAGCAGCCAATTGTATGATGCTGCCGCGGAGGGGAACTCCGTGTCGGGAATGCATTTAACATCTTGGTGGCAAATTCTGACTACTCTTTGCCAAGTGTGGACTAATTCTACTATCGGTGCTAAACCAGAGGAAGCTGTAAATTCCACCGACAGCGCGACTCTTCTCAAGACACCATCAGCGATGGCGATTCCGTCCACACCTCCTCTGCCCCCAAAGCTTCTGTCACTGATTGCAGCGACCCTCACAACACAGGAGCAAGCACGGGAACAGGACAACTCGGAAAATGATTTTATTGACTCTGATAAACCTTTTGATCCAGGTCCTATAGATCTGGAAAAGGAGCTAGACCTTTTCCCCACCCCCTCGTCTCTCCTGTTGCGCTGATGGTATTTTTGGAGAGGGTGAAAGGGGGTCTGAGGGATTGGTGGCAGGAATGCAAGTGGGAAACACTTAAGTGATGGGTTTGGGGAGTCGCTAGGGCATGTTCAGTATTTTGTCAGACAAATCAACCTGCAGAGTGGCAGCCTGTGCAATACGAGGCTGTTAAAGGGTTAAGCAAAGCAGTGCGGGAAGGGAGGATTCATAATACATTTGCTATGTCCCTTCTTAAAGTGATGGCAGAGCCTTATACACTCACACTGCATGATTGGAAGTCATTGCTTTGTATGGTACTAACTGATACAGTATATGATGTGGTTATCTGATTTTTGTGAGCTATGTGTAGTGGCCTTGACTGAAAACCTTAATCGGGGAATTGCTGTTAACTATGAGCAGTTGGCTGGAGAAAATTAATTGTGCCGATTCTGTGACTCAGGCAAGGTATCCCAGGGACAACTGTTTGCAAATGAATGAGATGGCTATTAAGGCAGTCAGGATGTGGGAGTCTTGCCACAGTCTTGCAGGGTCCTAGAGAGTCACTAACTTTAATACTAACTTTATTGATTGGCTTCAGAATATTTTTCAACAACAAGTCGAACATCAGGAAGCTCAAGGTTTGCTTTTAAAACAACTAGCTGTGATAATGCCAATGAAAATTGTAAATGGACAACTTTCACAGTCGCAACCCCAACATGTGTCAAATGATTGTAATGCAGAACTCACAGCAGACTGTAACTCTCAGGCTGAGTTCTGGAATGCAGCGTAACACATTTTTGCTTCTCTAATCTCTTCTGTAAGAATAGTACACGCTCTTAACTTGCTTAGTAAATTAGGCTGCTAGCTTGCTAAACAAAGTAATACTACAAATACTATATTTTTTTTCTGGCTTATTAACAGATGTTGATTCTGTCCATCATATGTTGCTACAGAACCGAGTTGCTATTGATTTTTATTATTAGCACAGGGACACAAGTGTGAAGACTTTGATAGGATGCATTGCGTGAATCTGACTGACCACTGTGAATTAATTTACAAAAGCATACAAAACTTAAAAGCCTTAAAAGAAAGATCTGCAACAGAGCCAGGGGCGGGATGCCTTTGGTCTCTTCTCACGGCTGGGAAACTTTGGGCCGTGGGTCAAAAGTATTACAGGATTTATTATAATTATCTTAACCACCTTATTGATGTTTGCCTTATGTCTCCCATACCTTTTTTTTTTTTTTCCTGTATTCAGTGTTTAGTTGATTGTAACATAAATCAGGTCATGGTCACCCAGCTACACACCCCCTTTGCCTCATCGCAATTAACAAGCAAAAAAAGAGGTTACAGAATGTCTGAAGAGAGATGTAGGAGAGGAAACTGGAGAATATTTGACCTAACAAGAGATGAGAGAACAACTAGGTATTGTGAAGGAGAGTAGGAAAGATGAACATGGTTATCTAGTGATAAATAGGTGTCTGCATGCTTGTAGTGATATATAGCTATGTAACTGCATGAATGGTTTCTGCCCTGAGCCTGGTGGTGCATGCAGCTGCGGTTTGTGTCTGGGCTCAGAGATGTAAATAGGGGCTTCTCTGTTATGGTAAAAGTGTTTCTCTTTGCATAAAAAAGAGAGGGAATGAAGGGAATGACCCCGAGGTATGTTCAGAGAAGGCATGCGATGTTTCGAACTTTTTGACTGAACCAGTTCTTGTTTGGTGTGCCCTTCCATCTATGTATAATGTTAATCCAAATGAAGCTGATATTGTTTACACTTTGAATGTCGATAATTGTCTTTCTGTAGATGCTAATGCAGTAGGAGGCTATGATGGGAACTTGTCGCAGCGGTTCTTCTCTTATCCTGATATGGAGAAATAGTGTGAAATGGGGACAATGGATACCGACTGTGATTGTATATGTCTACTCAGGAATGTGGGTATGGTGACTAGTCATGGGTGCGGTGTCTGGTCACATAGGCACACAGCTCTGAGGAGACAACTACAGTTTTGAGGAGACGCCTGCCCCTCTTCCTCTAACAAAGGGGCTATTTAAAAGAGAATGAGAAAAGGATGAGAGACATTCAAATGCTATCTAGAGGGAGGGAGTGCTAAGTTTCCTTGCTGAAGAAAATCAGATGCTCACAAGGACATGAATCACCTACAAACCTGCAAGACCACCACATTCCAGGCAAAGGACTGATAAGCTAATTAACATACGAAGCGGGGTTTAGGTAACGAATATGTATAGGCGTTAATTGAATATTCATTTGGTTTATTGTATAAATGTGAGATGGTTCGTCACTTCGGGCATGCACGCTTGTGGAGGAGCGATCCCCCGTGCATCTGCGCGCAATAAACATACCTACTTTATAACTTTCGAGTTATAGAGTCTAACTCCGCACGTCAGTTTGGCGAGCCAGCCAGGAGGATTTCTGTTCGGCTGAGGGACCAGCTGCGGAGCGGACGCTCCTAGGCGCGCCCCGGGAGATTTCCTCGGAGGAGCCTCCTCTTCTCAGCTGTTCACCCGGGAGCAGAAGAGAAACCCCTGGGTCCACGGATAAAACGGTATGTTTAGTAACGGGGCGGCTGGTGAGACGCACGGAGACGTCCGGCGCGCAGCGTAGTCCCCAGGAGGAAAGGTACCTTGGGAGGGGGTTTGCTGACCAAGGGGTGGCCGCTAGCGATCTTGAGGGCAGATCGAGCAAACCCGAGGTTACTGCCATTCCTAAAAGCCCGGAGGCCTCGTGACAGAAAGCGGGGGGCGGGACGGAATAAGGCGGAATCTCACAGGAACAAGAGGGACCTCACAGCAAAAGTAAAAGGGAAACTTTTGCGTAGGAAAAAGAGGAAGCTAAAAACTTCCTTTAGGTTGTCTTAAGAACTGGGGAATTCCTAGAATGTAACAACTGAAATAGCGCTCTGTGTCTTGTTTGTTCTATGTGTTGTCTTGTTACATGTTCAAAACTTGGAGTTATGAAATGTACGTTGAAAAATAATAATATTCTGGTAATTCTAGGCAAATAGCGGAAAACTTAACACTCTGCTTAAGACCAGGAAAAATTGGTTTTTGTTTGTTGTTTGTTTTTTGGCAATTGTTCATTGAAATGCATACTTTGTGAACTGTTAGTGTTCCTAAAAGTTGTTAATAGTGCACGGTACCGTATAACATACTGCTTGTGTGACTGAGGGCTGCCCGGAGAGTGTGAATGGTGTGATTGAGATGCACATTTTGATTTTCCGTGTATAGCTTAATTATTTTGACTGAGTGTGAGTGCAAGAGTGCTTGAGACACGCGTTTGAGTGCAATACGAGTAAGGAGCTCTATCCGTGTTTCCGACCTTGGGTGGCTAAGGCGGCCAGAGAAAAACTAAGTAATTAAAATTGCGAAATAGGAAATGCAAGGAGTAAGCCCTGTGAAAAATAGCCCTTGGGCTGTATATTAAAACATTGGAGGGATATCGCAGGACAGGGTGGCACCGAAAATAGAAGGAAACTGGTTAAATATTGTAATCAGTGGTGGCCTTTGTATAAATTGGGGAGTGATGCGAAATGGCCTCAGGAAGGAGGAACGTTAGATTATAACACTCTCCTGCAATTAATGTTGTTTCTGAGAAGAGAAGGAAAATGGGACGAAGTATCGTATGCAGACATGTTCTTCGTCCTCCGGGACAAACCCGAGTGGCAAAAGGACTGTGGATTAGTACCCCCTCGGTATCCTATGGTACTAGCACTAGAAAGAGTGCGGGATTAACATCACCTGATCTTTGATGATGGCTCTAGAAAAGGATAGGGAAAAAAAACCCTGAGACCTAAACTAGAAAGTTTTTCTTGTTGAAATGTTTGTGTTAAAAAGCTCGGGTTGCGGTTCCTTCTGTGGAGCAACCAGAATGAAACACGTTGTAAGATAAAAACTTGTACTGATGTATGTAAAACCTGAGACGGGGGTGGGTGGAGAATCAAAGACCTTGTGAAAGTGTTGGAAGTATTGGGGTGAGTTTGTACAAACCCCCGTACCCCCTCCAAGGTGCGACTGAGTCATGCTGGGATGCATGGCAGGGTGTTTTCTGTTTGCCTGCAAAGGCATGATATGTAATAACACAGACTTAAAGCAACAAGTAGCAGATTTGCATTCAGGGTAAGAAAGAGTTAGAAGTGCTGTTGCAGAGGCAGGCTTGTGTAACCTGCAGAGCAGGAAGAGCATCTCCTGCCCTGAACCCTTCTGCTGGTAAGGAGGAGGGGGTTGCTGTTGCTGACAATTGAGCAGAAGGACCTGACAATGTCACCCCAATTGCTGCAGCATTTGCAGTACAACAGGACCGGTAACGGCCCCTTTAGGGCAGGCAATGGGTATGAGGTGGAATTTTAGTGAATACAAAACCAACTTATTTGTTAAACTTCAGTAAAAAATAAATAAATAAATTTGTTACAGTTGTGGGAGCTGCTGGCCACCAGGAAAACATCCTGAAACCTTTAAAATACAAACTAAAAAAACAAATAAGAATGCCAAATTCACTAAAATCTTTGTTGGCATGAGATTTATTAGAACATCTAGGCGTTTAAAGAAGGGGAAATTAAATTAAAAGTTAAATATGATCAAGTAATTGAAATCTTGAGCTTATCTTTAATTCAACAGAAAAGAGGAAAAGGGGACCTCCCTGAAGTAAAAGAAATTTTTAACCAGGTGTATCTGAAAATAAATTCCAGGAAAGGTGAAAAATGCTTTACCTGTTACAGTAAAAATGATAAGGGGGAGGCTTGCCCAGTTCAGATAAAAACAATATCCCTTGGTCAGCAAGGCTGTGGGGATATTGGCAGAAAAAGTGAAATAAAATACACTCTGTAGTAGTTCTACGAATGTAAATCTGTGTGTTTTGCCATGACAGTGACTTGTTACAGGATGTGCAGTTTAAACTCTGCATTGACAACGAAGTACAAGGAATAAGGTTGGTCAGATGCCTCCTACCATAGTCAAGGGCAAGACTGGGTTGGCCTCTGTGTTTGCCACCAAGAAGAATCTTGAGCTCTGCTGTTGGCTGCAACCCAGTAGGCGCTGAGCAGTGGGAACATATGCCATGCCAGACCTTGATGTGAGGAATGGCCCCCTCTGTTATAAGAGGGTCATCCAGGAAGAAAGAACATAAGATAGCCCATTGAGGCACTGATTTGGAAATTGGAAACCGCCTGGCCGACCATGAGGCCAGACGAGTAACAGAGGAGGTAGGAAAGGAGGAATTATCCTTAATACCAGATGATAAAATCCAAACTGTAAATACAGATCAGGAGCCAAACTATTCTAAAGAAAACATAAAGGTAATTCAGGACATGAATGATAAAATAAAAATAAATAAGTGGACTTATTTGAGGGATGGTCGTATAGTGGTACCATCCAATTTAATATGGACCACAGCCCTAACAGAACATAATAAGACACATTGGGGAGCTGATACTTTATATAAAGTCTAAATCAGAAATTGATAGGGTGAAACTTGTATACTGTAATAAAACAGGTGACTCAGCAATGCAAAATGTTTTTACGCAATAATCCCAATACAGCAAATAAAATAAAACTAGGGAACATTAGTAGAGGAAATGTTCCAGGGCAACATTGGCAGACCAATTTCTTGGAACTTCCTAGAAAAGGGGGGTATCGATATTGGTACTAACAGATACCTTTTCAGGTTGGCCAGAAGCCTTCCCGTGCCGAACTGCTAAAGCCCGGGAAGTGACCAAAATACTACTCCAAGAGATAATACCTAGGTTTGGAGTCCCAGCGGTAATGTCCTCGGATAGAGGACCACATTTTGTGTCCAGAATAGTACAACAGATCAGCCACCATCTAGGAATAGATTGGCAATTACATACCCCATATTTACCGCAATCGAGTGGCCAGGTGGAAAAGATGAATCGTCTAATCAAACAACAGATTGTCAAGTTAGGTCAAGAAACAAATCTAACTTGGCCCCAGTCTTTGCCATTAGCTCTTACACGAATTCGAACTAGACCAAGAGCAAAAGAGGGGCTTAGCCCATTTGAAATTTTATATGGACGACCCTATGGGGTACAAAAGGGGACGTCTTCACAGATTGGTGAAGAAACAATGACTTCCTATATGGTAGCACTAAACAAACAATTAATAAGAATTGAGAAGCATGTGATGGGAAGACGTAGGGGTCTGGATGGACCTGTTCACGATATACAACCAGGGGACTATGTATACGTTAAGTGTTTTACAGATAAAACCCTGGAACCACAGTGGAACGGACCTTTTCAAGTCCTACTCACCACCTACACTGCAATCAAGGTTGAGGGACAGAATTCTTGGATTCACCATACCCGGATCAAGAAAGCCCCTGCAACTTCGTGGAAAGTAACCCCAGATAAAAAAGAACTGAAACTCAAATTTACTCGGACAAATGGGAACAATGTGGGTGGCAAGTAAGTGAACCTGAGCGGTTGCGGATCCACCATATGGGAAGGGCACCACAACAAACAATATAGAACAAAAGAGTCTGGGACTGAGCCAGTGGCCAGTCTTGCCCAACTTGTTATCAGTAAGCCCCAACTCAAACAAAGATATTTTTGATCAAAACAGATTTTATGTGTATATATGAGGAACGTTTAGATTCTTAAAATGATCAATAGTGGGTTTAAACCATTTGTGGTTTTTTGTACCCTCTCTCTTGCCTACAACCAAGAGCCTGATAACTGGCCTTGGAATCATGCCCAGAAAAAACACACTGGAATAATGGGAAAGGTGGACTCAAAGACAAAACTAGCTATGGTGGTTTTTTTCTGAAAATGATGTATACCAAAGGAATCAATGGGATCGGGAGGATGTACACTAAGTCGACCGATTATGGGGAAAATTAGGAGATAGGATAAAAGTAGGGTGTCAAACATATAATGAAAAGGATAACACCAAGATTTCGGGAGACACCCTGATTAATGTCAGAAAGGTAGATAAGGAATTTGCCCTTCTAAATACAACCACGTGCTTTAATTCACGGGAATGTTGGCACAATTTTACCTTAACCGAGCCCATCTTTATAATATGCCTAGGAAAGGAATCCCCAAGAACAGCTCTGACTTGTAAGATCAAAGTAACAATCATGCTAACCACTGTTCCTACCATCACCACAGTTACAACAACCCCATTAACGCTTGATCTTAAATTAACTAAATATAAATAGTATAAAAGAACTATAAAACATGCAGATTTACAACATATACTGGAAGAAACCAAAAAAAAAGAGACACGAAACTCTTATGATCCATCATGATGTAGAGGGGATCAAGAAAGTTTTAAAAAAGGTAGAACAGGATGGAAACCATAATTGGTGGGATACTCTCTTTGGCTGGTCACATTCTGCAACAGGAATTCTTAACACTATGGTACACCCCATTGTGATCTTATTGATCAGTTTAGGAATTTCCTTAATACTAACCATTATATTTGTGGGTTTGGAGAATGTTTAAAAGGGTAACACTTATGTATGATGCTTTATATCATTCGGGAAGACTGCTTAAGTAAAAGAATTTACTTAGTTTGATAGAAAAGGGGGGATTGATATGGAGAAATGGTGTGAAATGGGGACAATGGACATCGACTGTGATTGTATATGTCTACTCAGGAATGTGGGTATGGTGACTGGTCATGGGTGTGGTGTCTGGTCACATAGGCACACAGCTCTGAGGAGACAACTACAGTTTTGAGGATGCCTGCCCCTCTTCCTCTAACATAGGGGCTATTTAAAAGAGAATGAGAAAAGGATGAGAGACATTCAAATGCTATCTAGAGGGAGGGAGTGCTAAGTTTCCTTGCTGAAGAAGATCAGATGGTCACAAGAACATGAATCACCTACAAACCTGCAAGAACACCATATTCCAGGCAAAGGACTGATAAGCTAATTAACATACGAAGCGGGGTTTAGGTAACGAATATGTATAGGCGTTAATTGAATATTCATTTGGTTTATTGTATAAATGTGAGATGGTTCGTCACTTCGGGCATGCACGCTTGTGGAGGAGCGATCCCCCGTGCATCTGCGCGCAATAAACATACCTACTTTATAACTTTTGAGTTATAGAGTCTAACTCCGCACGTCAATCCAGAGTAACAGCGGGAAAGCATTAAAGAGTTAAATCACCTTGTTTGTTAGGCAGTTAAGAATGTGAGTCAAAATTGCCACTGCTTTTTGTTGTTGCTTCAAGGACATGGCTGTGAGGATCTGGATGGTATGTGCTGCGTGGATTTTAGGCGCCCCATTCCAGCAACATGTTATCAAAATCTGAGAAAATTTCAGCCTTTTTTGGCATCCATTCACTCAATTGGCAGTATTGTTTGCTATTACCTTGGTTGCTGTCATGTTTGCAAGGGCCCTGCAGAACATGGCAAACCTGGTACTAGCTGTTCAAAATCAAAAAGGGGAAATTGTAAAATTGTACGGAACAGAGACAGTGGGTTATTTTGACACTGATAATATGTCTTAGTTATATTACTTATACCTTGTTTTTACTCGTTCGGTTTCAAAGGTTCCTTTTGTGCAACAGGAAGGGGGAGATGCAGGAGCGGGCTGGAAACTAGGACCATGCGTGGCAATCAGTTAGCTGAGGGGAATGTGCTCGAGCTTGTCTAGACAACAATTAACATGATGAGACATGTTTACAGAGCACAGGGGAGTGGGAGATGGATGGCACCAAGGATGGTGCCAAGGAAAGGTAACACCTAGCTGTTAATTGCTGGTAGTTAACCACCAATCAGGGATTGCCTAGTATGCAATGCTTAGCTTCAAGAACCAATCTGTTTAAAACGCGCAGCTTCTGAAAGTGTATAAAACCGCGTGCTTCTGTACAATAAATTGACATTTGCTTGCATCAAGCTGCGTCCTGTCTCTTCATTCGCCGCAACAACTAAAAACATCAGTGGGTTATCAACATTGTTCTCACATCAAAGCCAAAACAGAGCACTGTACTAGCTCCTAAGAAGATAATTAACTCCATCCCAGCTGAAACCAGGACAGTATGCTTATTATTACTAATAACGGACTAATTCCTCCCCACTGTATTAATATTGTATATTGCATACCTATCAAGTTTAGATTAATTAGAAAATATAGATATGTGCCTGTGCAGCTTTGCTATTAAGGAGATGCTGGTAAATAGTTTGAGGAATTTTTCTGAGACTACATTTACTGCATGAGATGATCTCTCATTTCTAGTTTAATTTTTAATCCATTGGTGGTTTGTCAAAAAAATATTCTGTGCTAATGTGTCTCTATTCAGCATGCTTGCTCTGCTATTACAAACTCAGCCAATCAGTAAATGGTGCACAGGATAATAAATCATTATTAATCCCCAAATTATGTTGTAATCATACATGTCTAAGATACCAGAACAAGTAAAGCAGGATCACTTTATATAATTCCCCCTGAAAAGGGTTGTTGCAGTATTTCCCAAAACAAAGCTGGCAAACAAATGCATGTTAATTTCAATTTTCCTGGTATTATGGTCAACAAGGAATTAAAAATTAATACTCTAATAAGAAGATTCATGATGTAATAATAATAAAAAGAAGAAAGGTCCTAGGACTAACATGCCAAATGCAAATTTAGCATAAGTGTCAAAGACAATGCCCTTGCCATCTTTGCTTTTTTAAATCCAAGTTTATTTAGCTAATTGGACAACATATGGCCCAGATTTTGGCTCCATTACAGCCTTGCCCATTTACGACACCAGTAACCAGTATAATAGCAAGTCAGAAATATTGCCAGGACAGAGCTACTGTAGGCTGAGTCTTAAACATTTTCTGCTTAAAGGAATAGTAGAAGCTGAAGTGGAGAAGGCAGAGCAGTGTCAGAAGCCTGGGCCATGAACAGACCATGGGCAGTTGTGCAAGGTGATCATGCAGAGGTTGGTCCCTGGTATAAGTTACAAAGCTGTGGGGAGCATCCTAGGATAGTCCATATGTCTGTTACAACTCATGTGGTGTAACAACGTGCATATTGGCTTTTCCTCAGGATGAGCTGAACCTCTGTTGTACCTCCTCAGTGTAATACCTAATTTGTCAGGTATTACAGTTCCCTCCTTGGATGCAATGGAAAGATTCTCACTGACTTTGGTGGGCTTTGGGACAGTCTGTGATTAGCTGATGATCATCTTCAAATGATCACCATAGGCATATGTATCTAATTTTATATTTTAGAACTGTGATTTTTCAGCTGTGCTGCAATTAAAAAGACCTATCAATTAAAAAAATAAAACCATTTCTTTATACAATAAACAGCAGCTGATGCAAACTATCAAGTAGGGTTTTTTTTAATCACCATATAAATAGAAGTTTTTAGAACACTAAACACATGCCAAACTTCAAAGTAATTGGGAGATTGGGACACAGAAGGAATGCTGTCTTCTGACATGCTTTGTCTGATGTGCTTCAGTGTAGAGGGATTTTTAAAGGACCGAGGACATATGTTACCATTGTCTGGGTTGGACAACCAGGCCTGTTAGTTGAAGCTGCAGAGCAACTTTAAATTGTCCTTGGAACAGGCATTGTGTGAGAAAGAAAACAAGCTATGCACAAACAAGAAGCCAGGTCAGAGCAAGTCCTGGGAACCGCAAAATCAACACACTCTCATCGGAAAACTCTGATCAGGCGCCTGCAGCATGCTCACCAATCAGCGACACGGACGCCCACGTGACCAGAGACTTTTATCCAATCACCTGTGTGTAAAGTCATGTGAGCAGTTGGTTTAAGTTATAAATATGACCTGTTTGTTTAATAAAGTGAGCACGGCATGTAGCCATATTGGTGTGATTGTCATGATTTGGCCGACTCTCCACGGGGGACCCTCTTCATCTGGCGCCCGAACAGGGACCCATTTATTCGCTTAAAAGCGGTTCTCTTAAATGCGGTTTAGCTTAAATGCTGTTCGCTTAAATGTGGAAGTCTCCGTGCATCATCCGTTATCTTCTTTGGTTTGTTATGTTGCCACTTCACCTTTTGCCCTTATTTTACAATGGCAAAAGAAAAAGGGGGAAAATACGGCGATCATTTTAGAGTGGTTATTTTTGCCATTGCAACCTAGACATCGTATTTTAAGTCGTCCTGAAGCAGTAGCGGCCTTGGTGAGAAAAGGAAGGGACAGGATTGTTGAAATTGATGGGACTGAATTGGCAGATATCAGTATTCCAGTCCGTGGTGATGATTATGAGTGGCTCCTGAGACATTCAACAGCCATACAGGAGGTCTTGATGGGTTATACAGGTGTTGTACGCAACAACCAGACAAAAGGACCTTTCTGGAAGATGTTAGAACATTACCAGTGGATTGCGAGACTGCTATGCTCAAAAAGACCAGTTGAAGGTCCAACATTGTTTACAGATGCAGGACAAAAGATGAAGAAGGCTGCATGTGTTTGGCAATCCGATAATCAGTGGCAGAAACAAGTGATCACCAGTGAACCAGGGGACAACCTTCAAACCTTAGAACTGAAAGCAGTGTGTTGGGCATTGGGAAGCTGGAATGACACACCTGTAAACATAGTATCAGACTCATTGTACGTAGTTGGTGTAGTACAGCACATTGAAGATGCCTTGTTGAGAGAGACAAAGCACCAACATCTTGGTGAAATGATTATACAACTGCGTAGTACTTTTCGACAGAGAAAACATGAATTTTGTATTATGCATATTAGAAGTCATCAGTGGACCATTGGGTTGGGCGAAGGTAATGCTAGAGCTGATGAAGCAGTCAGCTGTCTGGCAATAACTCCTCCAACAAATAAGTTTGAAGAAGCTCGTAACAGCCACAAGATGTTTCATCAGAATGCAAAGTCTTTACATCGACAGTATCAAATACCCATAGCAGATGCAAAGGGTATTGTTCACTCCTGTCCTCAATGTAGTCATCATGGGCCTGGTTTAGGGGTGGGCACTAACCCAAAAGGTCTGAAGGCACTTCAGGTTTGGCAAATGGATGTAACACATGTACCTGACTTTGGGAAGCTTAAGTATGTGCATGTCACAATTGACACCTATTCTCATTTTATATGGGCCACTGCACAAACCGATGAAAAGGCATTACATGTGGAGAGACACTTAATGTCTTGTTTTGCTGTCATGGGAGTACCTGCAGAAATAAAGACAGACAATGTTCCAGCGTATAGTAGTCAACGAGTCGCTAGGTTTATGACAACTTGGGGAATTAAACACGTTAAAGGGATTCCTCACTCCCCAATGGGGCAAGCAGTTGTTGAAAGGGCAAACCATACCCTGAAGGATTATCTTCAGAGACAGAAAGTATCGCAGGACATAGACGTAACTAAACGGTTGACTAAGGTGTTGTTTACCTTAAGCTATCTCTCCCTTACGGAGGACAGAGAGGGACCAACCACCTGTTGTTATGCATCACCAAACAGCGCGAGGGAACCAAACAACTACAGTTCCTGGTTTGAATGTTTTGTATAAAAATATGGCTTCAGGTGTATGTGAAGGACCTAATCCGGTGTTCTTTATCGGTAGAGGTTATTTTTGTATATCCACAGATAATGGACCTATATGGGTCCCTAGCAAGTTTGTGCGACCTGTATGTCAAGATCAGAAGATGGAAGAGAAGACTCAGAGCGAGCAGACAGAATAAACTGTCTATGTTGCAAGGGATGTAACCCGCGGGTATTATGTCAATGCATGCTATGTGGGGTAAAACGGTTCTGTAAGCCAAAGTTTAAATGTAAATGGTGTAAAGAGTGTATGTGTTTGATTAGTAAGCGGGCATGAAGCAAGAGAAAGCATACGACTAGTGTAATACCATGCTGATTGGAGACAGCATCATCAGAATCTGTGAAAGCACAGATTTGTGGGGTGGAATGTAACAAAAAAAAAAAAAAAAAGTGGAAATTGCAAGAGTATACTTGTTTTAGTCTTGATGAGTTTTTCATCCATTGGCCAAAGTATTTTTAACATCTTGCCTAGGACAAACATATGGGTGCATGGGCAAATATCACGAGGGTAACAGACTTTTGTTTAAATCTGCAACAGACCGACAACCCCTTTAGAACTTGTTTAATTGGTATTCCCCTGTAAGAGAATGAAACAAATTTTGATGGTTTTTGGAATGTTAAAAAAGTGGATATGACTTCCAGTCAGAATGGTACGAGTCCGAATGGGCAATATGTTTGGCCTTCTATGTGTAATGCAGCGTGGCAGAAGACAGTTATTGAGTATTTAAACCAGCCACATCATTTACCTTTGCAGGAGTTAGACCTATTGGCTAGCGTTGTACCTGTTGAATATGTTAATGTAACTGCAACTGGTATGGCAGACTGTACCCACATGTCATCACCACTTCAACCCATGAATGGCACTGGAGTAATTTGGTTTGGTGACCCGTGGCAGTTATGGCTAACACGTCAAGGTGAACGGGGGTTTTATACAGGGTTTCAAAATCTAACCGGTTCACCTATTTGGGGTGAACTGAAAACTGGGGGTGTCCATATAGATGTATCAGGGGGTTATCAGTTGCCACCGGGAGTCTTTCTGATATGTGGGGACAGAGCGTGGCCAGGGATTCCTTTGTATCCTGTCGGTGGACCATGTTATTTAGGGCGTTTGACCTTGTTTGCTCCACATATGAAAGACACATTGAAAATGACTCCACAATCTCATAGATCACGGAGGGCACTGCGCACCTTTGATGAAACATGTAATGACCGAGTCGATCTGCAGTCTGTAACAGCAAATGTCCTAGCCTCCATATTTATGTCGGGGGCAATGGCAGCATCAAATGCTAAGTATATACGAAGGTTAGCGTTCTGGGGAGAGAAACAATTTAATCTTACATCACAGATTTTAAGTTCATTATTGCTTGATGTAGATAGTGTTAGGCATGCTACATTACAAAATAGAGCTGCAAATAATTTTTTGTTATTAGCACATGGACACGGTTGTGAGGATTTTGAAGGGATGTGTTGTATGAACCTTTCCGATCATTCCATATCTATGCACAAGAAGTTGTCACAACTGCAGGGAAACATGAAGCATATTCTTGCTGATGATAAACCCTTTGATGAATGGTTGAGAGGATTGGGGATAACAGGTTGGTTAAAGACGTTATTGATGGAAGGAATACGCTTTGTTATAATCATTGTTGTAATGTTTTTAGTTTTTGGCTGTTTATTTTCTTGTTTGAAGAAAGGTTTAACATCTATTGTGAAACAGACATGGGTTGTCCAAAAAGAAAAAGGGGGATATGTAGAGGGATTTTTAAAGGACCGAGGACATATGTTACCATTGTCCGGGTTGGGCAACCCAGGCCTGTTAGTTGAAGCTGCAGAGCAGCTTTAAATTGTCCTGGGAACAAGCAGTGTGAGAAAGAAAACAAGCTATGCACAAACAAGAAGCCAGGTGCAGAGCAAGTCCCAGGAACTGCAAAATCAACACACTCTCATCAGCACACTCTGATCAGGCGCCTGCAGCATGCTCACCAATCAGCGACACGGATGCCCAAGTGACCAGAAACTTTTATCCAATCACCTGTGTGTAAAGTCAGGTGAGCAGTCAGTTTAAGTTATAAATATGACCTGTTTGTTTAATAAAGTGAGCATGGCATGTAGCCATATTGGTGTGATTGTCGTGAGTTGGCCGACTCTCCACGGGGGACCCTCTTGGCTTCAGATGCAAAAACACACCCCCACTCCCACTGGACACTGTTGCAATAACATGATATATAAGGAAAACCAAAAGGGCACTCACTTGCCTTTTGGGATTACTTTTGCAAATTGGCCCTCAAAGATGCTTCAGAAATTATAGCTGCAAGACTCAACTGCATGACTAAAGCCTACATAGTTTGGATCCTTAAGGGCATCATATAAAACTAGTCACAGTTATACTGTTAACATACGCTCCAACCACATGCACACGTGCTGCATTGTCTAAATGTTAAGGCTGTGACAGCTTTTGCTCTTTGCTTTACTTGTGGGTATGTTCAGGGCAATGGCACAGAACAATCTGAGCTATTAACAATTCTTCTGCACACTTCCTTCTGCTGGTTTGAGTGTGACTAACTATGAAATGGAACAGAAATCACACACAAGCTCACAGCTCAGTGCCATAAGACAGAAAAAAAGATTGAGTACTTGATTCCTGTGAGGTTTTCCATTAAGTTTGAGGTTGATTTTTTTTAAAGCATCTGAGTATTAGGCCTGATCCTGCTGCTTACGCCTCCTTAGAATTAAATCCTGTTCACCCTGTATTTGTGAGGTTCCACACATTCCACCACATTTCAATAGCATTACATTTACCTAAATCTGCAGTAAGGAAGATCAGAATCAAAACATATACCATAATAACTGAAATAGCCCCATGTTGAAATATGTAGGAACAAGCGTTGTCCTGGTAGATCAACAAAAGGTCCTGAATTAGTTGCAATAGTTTTAGTAGTTGTTCTGACCCCTAAGAGTTCACAAGCTCTCATGCTATTGGACTGTACAAACAGCTATGGCTAAGAATAATGGCAGCAAATAGAGGTGGGAAAGGTCCTTGTGCTGAAGGGAACAGCAAGAAAAATCCCTTTTTTAAAAATATCTTCCTTCATTTTATGGAAGAAGAACCACACGTACCTACAAATTGCAGGCAATGTTTAGAAAAATCATAACCAGCAGAGAGGATGGAAGTGAGCATAGAAGAACATGGAAGTAGGAACATGGGCTGTGAAGCAGCTCTTGCTTTGCCACATCTTCTCTTTGGATTTGGATACTTCTTACCAGCTGGATCTTCTTCAAAAGGTCACAGCTCACTTCTTGTGCTCTCTGCTTTCTGCAGTAAGGCTCAGATTCAGTAGTTCCCCACAAAGGGAATACTGGTGTATTCTCACCAGTGGAACGTTTTCCTATGAGTAGGCATACATAAGAGAGCCCTAACATGGGCTCAGTTTAGTTGATTGGGCCTTCTCAGGCACACAGCAAGTCATAGTGTAGTGATTTGTTCCACATTGAGACTATGATTCTGCTTCTGGTTCTGTCACTGGGGTCCTGGGTAAGTTGGGACTAGTTATTTCTCTTTGTGCTTTTCTTTCCCAGTCTCTCAAAGGGGGGGTAGGTGAGGGGAAACACAGAGGTGAGCTCCAATGATAAAAAAGAACCCTAGGTTGAGGGTGAAGCCTTGAATTTATTGTTATTTGAGGTTTTATTTTTAATAATACTCCTATTCAGCAAAATCATTGACTTCTGTCACTAGTGATCCTGGATTGATTGTGTGCACACACACATTTCATATGGATCTTTGTTTGTAAATATCTAAAAATTTCAATCGCCTCTAAATTGCTAATTTGAGACTCTTTTCATTAATATTTCTCATGAATAGTCATGTAAAGCACTTCCAAAACATCTGTCTACAGTGAGTTTGTTTATAAACAGTATATGTGTACATTTTCAATGTACACACCCAAGTGTGATTGTTACTTCTAATCCTATAATTCAAAAAGGTTATTTCCTTTTTCAGTGCAATGTGCTTTTTTTTTTTAGTTTAAATTAAACTTTTATCAATATTGCAATTTTCTATTAGTAAATAGAAGACAAAAACTCGCTGCAGATAGGATTCTAATGTATATAAACAGAAATCTGATGTATAGCATATATGACACCAGAAACAATACCTAATCTGCCAGCCTTTTTCTTTTCTTTTTTTTTTTCTTTTTTTTTTTTTTGTTAGTGAAAACAACGCAATGCCTATCTTTGTTTTTCACCTTTATGGCAAACTTATCATTGGGTATTTGATTCCTGTTTCCTGGTTTCAACTGGGATGGAGTTAATTATCTTCTTGGGAGCTAGTATGGTGCTGTGTTTTGGCTTTGATGTGAGACTTTTCAGTTTTTCGGGCCTTGTTAGTGAAAAGGCTGGAGGGGCACAAGGGATTGGGAGGGGACACAGCCAGGACATCTGACCCAAACTAGCCAACGAGGTATTCCATACCATGGGATGGCATGCCTGGTACACATACCTGGAGGACTGGCCGGGGTGGGCAGATCATTGCTTGGCGGGTGGTGAGCAGTTGCATTGTGCACCATGTGTTTCTTTTTTCCTTTCCTTCTGGATGTTATTCTTTCCCTTCCCCTTTTCATTATAACTATTATTGTCATCGTTGTTATTATTGTTCTTTCATTTTTATTCTATTTCAATTATTAAATTGTTTTTATTTCAACCCTTGAGTTTTACATTCCTTTCCAACTCTTCTCCCCATCTCTCTGGGTGAGGGGGGAGTGAGCGAGTGGCTGTGTGGTACTTAATTACCAGCCAGGGTTAAACCACAACATCCTGTGTGCTTCTTTGGTGCATATATATATATGTATCTATACTGATATATACAGTAGGTTAAAACTGACTCCCAAGCATGTCACCTGTTTAGAAATTATTTTTGCCTTAAAATATCATGGATAGTGAGGAATTCAATAGGAGCATTCTAAAAAGAAATCTGATTTTTCAGTTTGGGAGAAATAGCTTCTAATTATAAACTACCATTTTCATTTTTCTACAGCAGAAACGCACATTTTCCCCAACCGTAAAATTTTCTCATAATAGAAATGAGCCAGTCCCCAAGGGTGCGATTATCAAAAGATAATCTCACCCCAATCTGATTAGAGGCATAAGGCTCATGCCTCAAAATACTCTAGGGTGTGATTATCTTATAATAACCTTACCCTGTATCATGTCTTATTGATTAACTAATAAAGCTTCAGTATTATTATTCAGAGGAGGAACTAAGATCAACAAGAGATCTGATTCTGGAATGAGAAAGGTTCTTTGAAGCTCTCCAAATAACCTCTCTTGTTCTGATTATAGCATCTCTGAAATTATGGGGTTACCAGATGCCATTTTTTCTTAATTGATGATTATATCAATGGTATATTAAAACTGAACCATACCCAGGTATATACTTATGTAAAGACACATTTACGCTAAACTGTTCTCTTTGTATTTATATTGCAGATTTAGGTTACACGGAAGAATATAATTATGTTCTCTGGAGAGGATTTTGTAGTCCAGACACTAACTGAGCACTTCATTCAGGGCAGCTCTAAGTTTTGTGTATGGTTATGGTGTGGATGGATCTCTTTTACTAGGGGATCGCTCCCTCCATGCTCACACACTATATGAAAAAGGACAATAAAGCCAGCCCTACCAGTCCTTGGGCTCCCAAATCTCCCTGAGTCATCCAGAGCTACATGCTTAGCACAGGTGTTTATCCCTTAAATCTCCTAAACAGTAGCACAAAGAGGCCTTAAACCAGTGCTGGAGCTTTAACTACAAAGCTACACCCCCCTCTCAGCAGTGTAGTTCTGTATAAAAAACTGCTTAATGATGCTTGAACAGGCAATCTGAAGGCTAATGTCATAGCCAGCAGATTCTGATCTCCTCTGCATCAGTGAAAAGCTGGAATTATTTCACTTACTTCAGTGGAGCAAAACCACATTAATAGATAAATTAAGAAGAAAACATGGCTGGTATATACAAAAAGAACCTCACTAAGAATTCACTTGCAGTGCAACTTCTACATATTGATGGCAAGGGAGGCAATACGTCCCCCTTCTTTTAGAGTTAAATGCTTTTTTGGAAACAAAGTCAGTATTTACAACTGTATTGCAATTTCATCTTTAGATGAAAATCTAAAATGATGAAACATTTGAACATTTGATCAAGCCTCTCATGTAGGGATGTGCAGCTTACACCTAACAAAGGGTTCATTACACAGCAGTGCAATCCATGCCACAGTAATCCACTGTAATGAATTCTTTGGCAAATGTGCTGTCTGTTGTGTTGTCATCTGCTCTGTTAATGGAGAATATTAATTTCTGAAGCTAGCTGGAGAGCTGTCATCCTGCCCTTTCATGCTGTATGGCAAAAATAGCTTGCTGTTCCTGCTACCAGCACAGCTCCCTTTCGGCTAGTTACAGAGAGAATGTGGGTATAGATCAGTCTCTGAAGACCACAGGCATTTTCAGTATCACGTTACCTACAACTTCCTGAAGCAGGTTCACATGACTAGTAGCCAAAAAAAAAGGTTGTTTTCCTTCAGTATTCTTGCAGATGCTTCCACCCCTGTGGTAGTGCTGCCATTTTTAATTGGGAATTGCTAAAATCTATTGAGGAGACAAGGTGTTAAGACTGTAACTTGTCTCTATTCAAAATTCCTTTCATAATGTGAATGACATTGTTCTAAGGCAGGGGTCCTCAAACTATGGCCCCCCAGGGTCCTCAGTCCTGCCCCTGGTATTTACAGACACCCCCCCGCCAGGGGTTGGGGGGTTTGGGGGGGGGAACCAAGCAGCCACAGATGACTTCCTACCACTTAATCCGCGCACCGGCCCCCTGTTTAAAAAGTTTGAGGACCCCTGTTCTAGGGCATGCACCCATAAAAGGAAGGATAAATCACCCTCTTGAGTGTGTCTCTCACCACTGACAATAGGGAGAGTGCCAAGATTACTAGTTTGGATGGGATGCCTATTTTTTAATATAGACATGTGAGGTTGAGGGGATTCCTGCCTTTATTATAACCAAGTCTTAAATGGACCTTGGGTTATTAGTATACAGTCTTCACTGTTGCACCTCCTTTCCTGATCCACATAGTAAATGCTGTTTTGCCAAGCTGCACACTGTGGAGCTCTGAGCAGCAGAACTGCCAATCTTCTGCACCTAAGGTTTAGGACAAGATGCCAGGCTCGCTTTCAAGTTTCATCTTTCCCTGTACAGTGGTTCTCCTGAAGAGAAACATACAGTTCCTGCCAAAGACATATCCTAGCAAGGAGAGAGAGAGAGAGAGAGTGTGTGTGTGGGGGTGTGTAGGATGGGGGGTGGGGTGTGGGGGTGTGTGGGTGTGTGTGGGTGTGTGTGGGTGTGTGGGTGTGTGTGTGGGGGGGTGGGGTGTGTGTGTGTGTGTGTGTGGGGCTGTATCCAGCCCGCAGGCTGTAGTTTGAGGACCCTGTTCTACGTAGAATGAAAAGCACACCTTCAGGACAGAGCAAATGGGTGACTACTAAAGCAAGGGTCTCCCATGCTTCTCACTGTACATTGCACTTTTTACTCATCTTAAGCAAAAGCCTGCTGGCTGAAATACATGTAGTAAGCACTCCTGCTCCCTGTAGTGAGATGGGCAAGGAACCTGACTTGTACTTGAAGAGCTTTGTAATAGTCCCAAAGTCCTTTTGAAATTTAAGAACTGATCATCTGTTTCCAACAGAATTACTTTACATGCAGAAAAATTTTAGTTGAATATAAAATCTTCACTCCTTCAAAATCTGAAGCATATCATGAATGAATAAAAGTCTTGGGGCACTCCTTGTCAAATTCAGGATTATATTCAGTGGCTGGGCTGTTTTTTTTCCAAGCTGGTCACAGATATACAAGCCAAAGGAGATGCTGTAAGAATGTCCATTTGCCTTCCTTTCTCTGCATATTACTTCCCTCCCCTTGCTCTTGTTGCTTAATTGCCCTGGCCCTCGCTGTGGGTTCCTGTGTGGTATCTGCTACAGCAAGGCCAGGGATGCCTCCGCCATCATCTGCTTCCTCTGAAGACTGAGCGACTCATATTCTTTTCTATGATTTTCAAGTCTAGATTATGATTGTTATATTGATACAGAAAACCATGTATTAAGATTTGACTCGATCTGCAGAGGGTCCAGGTGATTAGAAATCATAAGTTAAATTAGGATCTAGGTGATTAGAAATAATAAATTAAGCTGTATTATAAATTCTGTATTATGCTGCTTATAAATTGTACTATATTGATTCTGCTTGTAGAAATCCTGTGCCATTCTAATCATAAATTCTGTGCTATACTAATTATAATATCCTGTTAAGAAAATAAAGCTTTAACTATGATTTAGTGCCACCATCATTCTGCCAAGGATTCCTAAAAGAACCTGTCTGTCCCCTTAGTGTTGGGTGACAGGAGTTCAGAACCCTGTGCAACCTGTGGAGCATTTCTAGTAGCTACTTAAGATTGCTGATCTTCTAGCCCCCTTCATCATCAGCAACCAAAAATGTCATTTCAATGAGTCAAGGATAATACATCTGAACCATGGTGATGCCCTAGAACAAGCCATTCTACATTATCACGAGCCTAAATGTGTGTGTCTGTGTGTGTATGCAATCTTCAGAAACTGGTAAAACCTCATTTTAAACTTCAAATTTCCCTGACTTCTTGACCCATTTCCCCAAAATGTTAACGATATTTTAAGCATCTTGGAATAGCAGAGCATGTAAACAGACTTTAATTTTCTGCATAATATTTTTTTTTAAATTAATCATTTCATTAAATCTTTGTATAAAATAAAAAAATAAAAGATGTCATGTTTGGAAAATATTAATCCAGGAATTCATGTATAGTTTGTTACTCATTTAAAAGTATAAGCATGCAGTTAATCATGAGGGAGAAATTACTGTTTTTTTGCGAATTTGTTTAGGGTTCTTTGTTAGCATTGTCCTAGGCAATGTATTGGGTTTGGTACATGGCTACAGTTACAGAGGCGCTGTTGTAATGAAGGGTTAAAAGTCAGTATCCCAGTATTCCCAAATGGTGCATTATTCCACAGATAGTTTTACTGATTTCAGTAGGAAAACTTGCACAGTAAATATTCTTCAATACCAGAAAAGGAATGAGAACTTCGTCCTGTGCCATTTGGGACACAGTTTTGTTCACTGGAAGTTGGAGAGTAGTTTTAAAAAATATATGTCTTATTTTCATCCCTGCAACAGGAAATGCAACTACCTAAATCAACACATAAAAAGGCATCCCATGGAGTTAAGCGTGATGCCTAAAAGCAGTAATGCAAGAAAAATGATATTTTAAATGCTGTACAGTGCTATTTTAAGCAGAGGTTTTGGGCAGATATTAATTTTTTGTAAAGACTACGAAAGTGTTGTTATTGTCAGATAAAAATAACAGCTGCAAGGGACAATGACATTCTTTCTGAGATAACAAAGAACAAAGAAAAGACTTTGCATCAGAATTTGTGTCAGCTTTAACAGTTAAATTGTGCGCTTGGCTTGGTGGGCAGGATCACCACTGAAGTAATTTTGTGACCACGTTAGGCCATGCCCAAGGGGCATTTGGCCCAAATGAATGACCAGATCCAGGGCTGAGTACCTATATTTCTTCTGAAGAAGTGGGATATACCTGAATGCCATTTTCAGAATGCAGATTGTTTTTGCTACTGCTCAGAATATGAATAATATCTCTAATTGAAGCTTTTGTTTTCAGATCTAGGACAAAACAAAACACAGTACAGTCCCTGGTCCCCTTAGCCAGAAATGGGCCTTTGTGTATGATGTGAATCAATCTGGAATGTTTATTCTGTGCAAACCAAAGAACATCAGGATAAAGCAGATTTTGCTCATTCCTGAATAAGTTAGTACATGTGCCCTGAAGAGGTTCTCATCTTGCAGACTTTGGTCTACTGGCTCTTTGGTCTACGGCTTTGGAAAATTATATACTTTTCTAAGTCTTTAACATCCATTTTTAACAGATAGGGCTGGCTCTGCACATTTTGGCAGTGCAATGTGGAATGAAAAATGCAGATATGAATGCTCCAAGAATTTATTTTTTAAATTATTTGTATTGGATCTGACTGAGCTACATAGCAGCCCTCATAGTGCTGCGCTTTTATTGGTAGCTAGAAAGGTGTTGATAACACACCAGTGTTTTCACTACTGCTGAGCAGTGCTCACACAGCATCAAGTCTGTCTCTCCAACCTTCCCGTCCCCCTCTCACCAGTAGGCTGGGGATGGGCAAGATCTTGGGAGGGGACATAGCCAGGACAGCTGACCCAAACTGACCAAAGGGATATTCCATACCATATGGCATCTGCTCAGCAATCAAAGCTAAGAGAAAGGAGGGGAAGAAGGGGGGGGCAGCATTCGTTATTTACTACATTTGTCTTCTGGAACAACCGCTATGCATACTGAAGCCCTGCTTCCCGGGAAGTGGCTTAACATTGCCTGCTGATGGGAAGTAAAGAATAACATCTTTTGCTTTCCTTCACTTCTGCACACATGATTTGCTTTTGCTTCATTAAACTGCCTTTACCTTGACCCGCAAATTTTTTTCACCTTATTTTCTTCCCCCCCCAACCCCCCCCAAAAACAAAAGACAGAAGGGACTAAGCAATGTGGAATACCCTCAGAGGCTGAGGCTAAGATACAATACATCATATTCTGCCCTTGAACAGTGGCCCTGGGTCCCACTGCACAGAGGCAGTGGCCAATTAAGCACCACTTTTACTGGGTGTTAGGCTGAGTCAGAAGGATGCAACTCCCATCAGGGACAGCCAGTGCCAGCAGCCACTCACA
This sequence comes from Falco rusticolus, assembly GCF_015220075.1. Taxonomy (NCBI): domain Eukaryota; kingdom Metazoa; phylum Chordata; class Aves; order Falconiformes; family Falconidae; genus Falco; species Falco rusticolus. The sequence continues at coordinate 19,497,175 of NC_051209.1, read as the reverse complement.
TGTCACCAAAGTCCTAAATATCAAACTTATTTGGGACCTAGATTACTGCATGGGCCTGTGCATTATGGTTCTCTTGAAAACATGTTTTCTCATTTTAGGAACTCATAATATAATTTGCTTCCAGTTACAGTGGATGTACAATGGCTTTGCTTGATTTAAAAGCTTTTCTCCATTTGGGAATGAAGGACAGGATAGAATAACTTAATGTTGGACTCTTTCCCATTCTGTGGGTGACTTACAAGTTATATTTTAAGCACAGCCTCATGTTTTCCTGACTTTTGCCTTGAGCTGGCCAATATGGACCCCTGTGAGATATAAATCCAAGCATGTAAATAAATAAATAAATAAATTACAGCTAGATGTTACCACTGAGCAATGCACACCTAAAGACAGGATAAAGGGAATGGGGAGATGTACAAATATTCATTTGAACATGAAAGAAATGTTTGTGGTCTTTTTGTTTGCTGCTTACAAATATTTCCATGCTCTCTGATTACTGCAAAAAGATTGAATAGTAAGCTAGACCTGAAGGAAATAAACCCTTGCACCAAGTCTGTAAAAAGTGTATGAGCCCCTCATGATTCACTAACACCTCGCTCCTGTTCCTCCAGTCTGAGCCACCAATGCTACCAGGCCATGGATGACAGGAGGCAAGCAGGTAGGGCTAATGAGGTAGGGTAATGAGCTACAGTTTTTCCCCACCCTGCCGCAAGTATGGGCTAATGGAAAGCAGCCAGGCTAGTCCTAATGCCTTTCCTCTCCAAACCTAAACTGCACTGTTTCAGTTGTGGTCTCCTGTAAGGGAGTCCTCCAGGATCCCATTGCACTCAGCAGTATGGCTCATTTGAATTCTGTATACCTTTGGCCCTTGTTCTTAATGTAGCACCTGGCCTATGGATCTTGTAAAACTGAAATCTTTTTTTATTTCCTTTATAAAGATGTGGACTTAGTATTCAGTGTGCTACAGATTGGAAACTGGCAGGTCATGATCTGAGGCAGCCTAGAAAGAAATGTCCTATTGCTATCTAAAACATATGTTAACAGCCTCTCTATTTCTCTTTCTTATAAGACTCTTCAGTGTTTTCAGTCTATAGCCAAAAAGAGACTTGGACATTTTAATAGGTCATAGTTCCTGAGTTGTAGGCACTCAATGGCATTTCTAACATTCAAATCTGATCCATGTGTATGCTGGAAATTTGGCACCTTGGAGTGGGATTTGTGGAAGGCAGTTGAATGGGGAGCTGCCAAAGCTGGAAAATATCACTGCCAAGGAGAGAAGGATATGTTTTAAATTCTGTCCTTTACAAAGAATTGAAAGTCTTACTCTGGGCAACAAAATATGCCATTTTGGAATCAGTCTGCTGAACCTTCTCCTTCTTTCTCTGAAGGAGTAGAGAACTTCATGTTTGGCTTTGAGAAAGCCCATGTTGGCCTGGTGTTCTGGAGCCCACTGCAGGCCTCTGCAGAAAGCCAGCTTGTCTTCATCAAGCTCTTTTCTTCCATGACGTTTGCAGAGGCCTGAGTAAGCCAGGCTGCAGATGTGCAATGTGTACTACCTGACAAGCTGTCCGTTACTGCCATTTTTCTTGTACTCCCTGCTTATTGTCTCTTTTTTATATTAAGATTGTAAGGTGTTTAGGGAAGGATATGTCATTTTGTTCTTTGTTTTGCTTTTTGGTCTTTGTATGACATTAGTTCATTGTGGTCCTAAACCAGGAAAGAAATGCAGATCTTACTTTGTGTGTGTTCTTGCATCTATTCAGGGAATAGATGCAGTGTCACCTGATGTGTAACCAAGAGAGCAGAAATTAGGACTATTGGCAGTGAGCTTTTTGCAAACAGTTTGTTGGTAAGGAATTACTTGCTGACTACCATCACAGATAAGTAATTTGGAAATCTGGAGTTGTGGGTACGTTCAGACAGTCTATATACTATGCACTGTATATTTACGTAAGGCCAGCCACCTTTACATCTGAGCAACTCCGCTGTCTGCTTAAGCAGCAAGGAGTGGAAGAGAGAAATCTTTGAGAGTCTTCCTCTGGGATGTTGTGGGCTCTATGGTATCTGTGATCGACTGATTAAAAAGCTACCATGGCACAATATGAGAATGGTGTATCAGTTGTCTTATGAGGTAACAAAACTACTGCTAATCAACAGGCATATCTATAATAGCTGGTTTGACCTGTTTAGTAAATAAATAAATATTTGACTTCAAATAAGAGTTAACATTAAAAAAGAAAAAATCAACATTAACTTTGTAGAAGAACAGCTGGGGGTGGTATCCAAAGGAAACTCTTATGCCCTATGTTTATTTTTATCTATATTGCATTGAACTAATCTCATCTTATTTTTGCCATCTGAAGGTTAGACACCCAGTTGTGTGGAGTGGCTAGAAGACAACAGACATATTATGAGCAATCCAGACCAAGTAACTTTGTTGTAATAGCAGGCTGAGCAGGCCGAAGCTGTAATGAGCTGCAGCTGTTGTGAAGGACATATGCAAGGCCAAGAGAGACAAAGAAACTGTGTACTGGCAGAGAGATAAGAAAGTTGGACTATTAAGGAACTATACGTGGGAAAGAGATGAAGGAGTTGGACTGAAAAATAAGAAAATAGAATGTCGAAACAGCATATAGGTGAGGAGCATGGATACCACGCCGTGACCAATCATAGAGTGCAGGAGAGTGAATAGACAAGCAGCTTTAGCCTATTAGCAATCTAGAAGCAATGTGTGTGCTTTGCACTAGTGTATAAATTGCTGTGTATCCCTTAATAAAGTGGCACTAACTTGATCACATTGGTCATATAAGTTGTGTTCAAACCTTCTGCGTCAACACAGTTGTCTAGACTCCCTCTCTAGTCTGTGGAGAAAGTGCCAGATGGGATGAATTGCCTGCCAGAGGTGCTCTCTTTAGATATCTGTCTCAGATATCATGAATGTGTCTCTGGAAGTTCCTGTTTGTCTGTAGGTGGAGGGTTATAAGTACCCCAGCTAAATGCTTAAGTTTTAAATAGACACAACTAAGAGCAACCCCACACTTCCTTGTATGTGCTACTCACTTTTTCATCTGCACTCTCACTGGAAACAGAAAAGCTTTTTAAGTCAGGAATTGTCTTCCATGCTAAAGTGATGGGGTAGCACTATACTACCCCATCTCTTGCCAGCTCATTGTAATCACCAAGTCTGGGCAGGGAAAGGAATAATGAGACACCTCATTTCCCATGAGAATCACTGGGAAGTGCCAGGGCTCCTAGCTGTGCTGGGTGAACCAGCACCTCACTGACTCATAGGGCTCAAGGTGGAATCAGCAGGGGTTCTGCAGGTTACTTGTGGCTATGGTGCCAGCTATATATGCATGTGCCACAAGAGCTGAATGGGCTAGAGGAACACATGCCAGATTTACCTAGGGAGTAGGAAACAGATTTCCATGTGTAAACAGTGAGACAGACATGGAATAGATGTGGTTTTTCATAGGAAAGAAAGACTAGCAGAACTGCAGCTATGTCCCCTCCTGGAGAGCTCTTCCTTTGCCCTAAGTCCATCTGAAGCAGACGCCTAACTTGGGTCCCTTGTAGGAGGTGTAGAAAGGAATCAGATTGTGGCTGCCTCCTGCTTCTGCTGATAAAACAAGAGTTGTTCAAGTAATTCATGCTTGTGCTCCATACAATAACAATCGATTGTGGGCAAGCTGAGATGTAAAGGGCCCTTTCTGAGAAAAGGCTTTGTTCATTGTCTGGGTGCCAGGTTGCAGAGTGATTATGCCTTAAAATGTAGTGAGGAAACACTAAATCTGGCTCTCTGAACTCACCTGCAAATTAATTCTGTGCACACCTGTCTAAAATGAGGGGTGTGCCCATAATTCTGTACACACCTGTCTGCAATGAGGAGTGTGCCCAAAGCCTCCCACATCTTAAGTATCGGGGAAGAAGGCATCTCCTCAGGTAAGTATGGAGGAATCAAACAGTTTGGTGGTGTGTGAAATGGTTGTAAGGGTGCTTTGCTGCATTGTATATAGGTGCATTTTGGGGCAGAACTTGGGTGGATAAACAATTGTATGTAACCTAACCAGCACTTATGTATGCAATAAAGGATCTCACATGGGGTCTGTGCCTTCATATGCCACAAATGCTGCCTGAATAGGTGCTTGAGGGGACAAAAAAAAAAAATGAAAAAAAAATGGTGGCATAGCCTAGCCGAACCAGGGAAGATGGATATGCAAGCACTTTCATCACCACTGCAGGATGGTAGGTGAGTAGCTGGGAACTATGAGACAGTTGTTAATACAGGAATAGAAAATTTGGGAACAGAAAGATCATATGGATGTTTTGGACTGAAACAGCTGAAATTGCCCCCACCCACAGATTCTGCATTTTTGGGCAAAACTGGCTGAGTCAATGCATTCCGGTGAGTCATCTGAAGTATACTACAGTGCCTTAGGTCAGTGCAGAAAGGAGGCTATGTGAAAGGGAGATGTGGAATTACTCAGTGTGTTCCCTGTCTGGTACTAGGTGGGGTGACTAGCTGTGTAGGAGCAACTCCTGTATGAAGCTGTAAAAGAACTCAGATGCTCAGTTAAAGATTTTGGACTCTGATTAGTATTTACTATGAACTTGTACACTGCTATTGCAGAAAACCCCCACAAAACTAATTTTTAATCCAAAGGCACCCACACCCAGTCATTCTGACAAAATGATACTCCCTCAAAAAGCAAAGCTCTCATGACTTGTGATATTAACGCAGCCTTGGAATGTGTGCACAGCCTTATTTGCAGCATTACTGGGTTTTTTTCATAATTGTATTAAATAGTTGATGGATCACATGCTATCATAACAAGAAAAACAGGTTTGATAAATATGCCGGTGAATGGAATGTGTATTCATAATTATTTCTAAGAGATAAATTAGGCAAGCATGAGATTTAGGGCCAGAATAAGACTAAATGTGCTATGGTTTCTTTAATTCTGTGGACACAGTTTCATGTTCCTCAAAGGTGGTACAAAGAATACACACAACCCTGTCCTGGTTTCAGCTGGGATAGTGTGAGAGACCATATCTCAAACTGACTGCCTCAAAGCTTGTTAGCTGAGCTCCTGCAAGACTTAACAGTTGTGAACAGATAAGGAGCCAACAGCTGCCTGACATCAGTTTTCGGCCAGGGTCAAGGAAAGGCCACACCACTGTGAGGGATGTGCCTAGAAATGGATGATCACCCCTACCTATGCAGTAATCATGTGTGCCCCATGGAGGAATGCGGTATGTGCCATTGTCTGGGAAACAATGCCCCTGAACACCCTATAAAAGACTGTGCCACCAAACAACAAGTGGCAATCTGGAGACCCCCACCACCGATGTGAACAGAGACTACAGACCAATGAGACACCTCTGGATCCATGGTGGTGACTCTCTTGCAACTCTATACTGACTGCTTGCTAGATTTCCTTCTTTTGCTATATTTCCCTCTCTTTCCTATTGCTATTTTCTCACCATGACATGTGAATGTTTTGTTTATATAAGTGCACAATAAATTACCTTGGTTAGTGGCATTTGACCTTGTTGCTGTCTTAATCTCACTCTGGGTATAACAAAGAATCTTCCTGGACCAGAAGAGATAGAGTTAATTTTCTTCTTAGTAGCTGGTACAGTGTTGTGGTTTGGATTTGGTGTGAGAACAATGTTGATAGGACACTAATGTTTTCAGCTGCTGCTAGGTAATGTTTATACTAAGTTAAGGGCTTTTCAGTTTCTTGGGCTTTGCCAGTGAGAGGGCTGGAGGGGCATGGGAAATTGGGAGGAGACACAGCCAGGTCAGATGACCTGAACTAGCCAAAGAGGTATTCCATACCATATGATGTCATGCTGAATATGTAAAGTGGGGGAAGAAGGAAGGGAGGGAAGTCTGGCTTTATGGCTTTTGTCTTCCCAAGTAACCATTACACATGATGGAGCCCTGCTTTCCTGGGGATGGCCGAACACCTGCCTGCCCATGGGAAGTAGTGAATGAATTCCTTGTTTTGCTTTGCTTGCGTGGCTTTTGCTTTCCCTATTAAATTGTTCTTATCTCAACCCTTGAGTTTTACATTCCTTTCTAATTCTTCTCCTCATCCCTCTGGGTGAGGGGGAGCGAGCAAGCGGCTGTGTGGTGCTTGGTTGCTGGCCACAGTTAAACCATGACATTCTCAAAGCAGTTTTTCTTTGCTGCATGTTGGGCAAAGCAATGCTCATGGTTCTAACCCAGGCTGCAAAGGGAGCTCTGACTCTGGTGGGCCAGAGAGCCCTGCAATATGCATTTATTCCCTTCTATAAGCTCCCCATCACTTTCAGTGCAACCTGAATTGTCCTTTTTGTATCAGGAAGAGGAGACCATCTGAGAAACTGAGATATTCCTTTAAGGGTAATAACCAATAGAGCTGTCTTGCCTGGGCAATACAGGGTACCAGCTGCAGATTACTGATAACTCTTGGTGAGGAAGGAGAATGGCAACACCCAGTAAAGGAGAAGGTGTTCTCACTATGACCAGACTGGAAGAGTGAGCAGGAAGAGTTATGCTGCCTAGGTGTGCTGAGGATCCAAAAAAAGACATTATTTTTTGCTCAGCTCTTAGCTCTCTTGGGTTTTACCTATGAGTGAAATGGGTGGCTGCACAGTAAAAAGTTTGTTTGTGAAGGCTGTAAATGCTCTATATCTATCATGCAGTTCTCAAAGTTAAACTGGGAACTGGCACAGCTATGTTGTTGACTGCATAATCTCCAGAGAGGGCACCTTTGCCTGAGGAAGGTCTGTGAAGGCATATGAAGGCTTCCAGGGGTCCTCAAACTACGGCCCGTGGGCCAGATACGGTCCCCCAGGGTCCTCAATCTGGCCCCCGGTATTTACAGACACACACACACACCTGCCGCCGGGGGTTGGGGGGGGGAAACCAAGCAGCTGCAGATGACCTCCTGCCACTTCATCTGCGTGCCATCCCCTGTTTAAAAAGTTTGAGGACCCCTGCCTTAGACACTCTGTTGGTGCAATACCAGCTGAGTTGGCTTGAAAGCAAATAAGGTCTGAAAGGTGGTTCCAATACATCAGTCCTGTGACTACTCACAGAGGGGAACTCAACTATGGCTATAACAAGCTCCTATGGGTAAAGGACTGTGGCTGAAGGTGTCAGATGGTACCAAAGGTAAGCCATTCCAAGTTTTGTGGGTTTTCTTTTTGGTTTAATTATCTTCATAGATTAAGTTTTTGGGAGGTATGGTTTAGATATCAGAGGTCATACATCAGCAATTATACACTTGATTAAAGTTTATTTTTATGTAAAAAAAATGTGTATGTAAAATTATGTTTTACCACATAATTTAATGAACTGTCAGATACTGAGGGTTTTCTCCTGTTTGGTTGGTGCTGGTAGCCATAACTTTGGGCTAACATGGTGAAGGGACTGGAGGGATCCAGCAGGATTGGAGGCTGGGTAGAAGCATTGTTATCACCACGTGAGGTATCCACTTTGCACAGAGTTATATCTGTAACTAGCTATTTAAAGAAGAAAAGAGAATAGACTGTTCCTGGTCAAGAGGTCTTGCTTTAGTGGCTAATCAGAGTCTTTCTGCCAAACTCATGAAGAGGATAATATATTTACCCTCTTACCTGGGGAATTATGCAGAAGGTGGATTCCAAGAATAGGATCTGCTCAGGATTGCTGAGGAAGATCTGAGTTTGTAGATTTGCCTCCTAAAGACAGTGGTGCTGAGTTGACTGGGCCAGGAAGCTGAATTCCTTTAATGTGTGGACTTTGCTTTGATATTTCTTGGTCAATAGTTGACCTTCTTGCCTGACACTCAAAGGAGGTTTTACAGGAACAGCTCTGCTGAAGGTATAGGTTTTAATGTGGAAGACTCTGGATTTCCTTGTTTGCATCTGTAACTAATAAAGGAAGGGGAGTCACTTTGAAACCTATGTGCTTTACACTCTGTTGCTTATTATTTATGGAGAGACCTGGGATAACAAATGACACACTGAGCAGAGCCAGCCTAACTATTTGGAAGAACATTCACAGTAGGAAAAGCAGGGGGAGTGTGGGAGAGCATGGGATGAAAGAACAGCCTCACTCCTCAAAACTGCTTTTGTAAAAAACACTGATTTGTTTGTTTTTTCTGAAGGGAAGTAAGCTACAGCAGAGCATACTGACTACCAGTGATTGCTAATTATGCCAAGCAATGGGATATAAAAGAAACACATTTAAAAGACATTTTTAAAAAAGAAAAAATTTAAAAGATATCATGTTTGTTATTTTCATGTGAACAGATCAATCTGAGGTTTGTCCTTTAAAACAGGAATACTGTATCTAATTAAGTCCAAATGCATTTTTAACACATTTCTAGTTTTCTGAGTCAAAGATTTAACATGGCACTCTGATGACAACCTGAGAATATGGCTTTTCAGTAATTTGTAGTAGTTTTACTTAAGCTTCCTTAGATGTGTTAGAATGTATACACACATGAAGTAAGAGTAACGTTGGGATTGAGAGACCAAATACTAGAAGTCAGAAAATTCTCCAGTGCAATATTAATTTTTCAGTGCACATCTTGTATGTTTTACAGGAACAAGCTAATAACAAACTGCCCTAGGCTTTTATTAGGAGTGTGTGCACCATATGGTAAGAGTACCTTGGGCCTTCCCAGGTGTATAGTCAGCCATCTGAACCATTCTGCTTATCTTAGGGGGAACGTCGGAGCACACTTGAGACCGAATGGTTTGTAGATCTCCCTGCTTGATGTTACCTCTTTCTCCTCTTCATTGCTCCCCACCCAACTCCTTGGCTATGATTTCCCTGCTGGAATTTTTCTCATTGCTCCTTCCTCAGCTGCTCCACTAGACCCCACGGCTCCTCAGCCTTCCTCCCTCGCCTGCATACCTGCTCTAGTCACTTCCCCAGTTTCTGTGACAACCTCACAGCTCCTGTGGGCTCCCCCATTCCCACCTTTAAGTTTCATTGCCAAATCAAGAAAATAAAAATATAAATTGAGAATCAATAAATGAAATAAAATGTGAAACTTGGGGCAGAATTGTGAATGCTTTGATGCTGATCATGCAAAAGATCTCAGCATGAGTACAACTGTTATCGATTTGTTAATAAGTTAAGATTGATTGACTTTATTTGATTGATTAATTGATTTTATAAAATCATTTTATAAAATTGAAAAATAGAAGGATAAGAAATATTTTTAATGAAACTTATAGTTGCACAGTAAAAGCTGCTATGAGATCTTCTGTACATCCTGTACCAAGGCTAGAAGAAGGGGCTAGAACCATTGTTAAAACTTAGGTAATAACTTTAGGGTTTGAAAGGTTTCTTTGTATTTGACCAGTCTTCTGTATGTAGAAGTGTATTGAAATGTCAGAATATGAGATTAATGGAAACTGGGGAGAGTCGACTGGAACAGCTGCCAAGAAATCGTGGACTTTAGTAAAAGGTAATTCCGGCAGGGGGAGATCGCGACCACTGACTCATATACCACCTACCCAAATCGTACCCCAGACCCATTTCTAGACCTTTCTAAGCTCTACTGTGCAGAATCGGATATAGGAGGAGAATATGATAATGATTTACGGGAAATATCATGGTTATGCATGAATATTTAATGAATATGTATGAACAAGTTCTATATATGGTGTCTGATTTTGAGACCTGGCGTGCGTTGATCGTGAGAGGACTCGCTCACGCACCCGGCCGTTAATAAAGAAGTGTCTGCTTATCTACATCACATTGGTGTCGATAAGTTCTTCATTCTGAGATTTCGGTAACACAACCACATAAGCTGCCTTCTGCAGTGTGACTGGGTATGTGTGTATCTGCTAATCCTGTCTTTGCCTGCATCCAAGGCTGTGTCTATTTTCACTACAGAGCTATTATTCCTTCCCTTAGTCTTTTTTTATCTGTCCCTGCACAGTAAAGTAGCAGGCACACCTTAAGCTTCATAACAGAACAGTGTCAAGAGAGTAACAGAGATTAATGTTGACTGGAGTGAGAGTGAAGCAGTGACAAGAGAGCATTAAAAATTCACTATTTGTGATGCATATTATGTTTTTTTCAATATCTGAGAGACATTTGGAGAGGTAGAACATTAGGTCTTTATTGATGCAGCTCTAGAGAGATGTAAAATAGTGCACTCAAGCAGGTAAAATGCTGCTGAAAATAATGTGAAAAATTTGTAAGGGGATCAAGACCTCTTTTCTGTGATATGGACGTTGCTGCCATTATCAGTGACACTTAGTATTGGCCAACATGACTTACAGTGGCATAAACCTTGGTGTTAAAATAAGCTGCAAGTCTTTTTTGAGATGTCCCCCAACTGAAGCTATTTTCTGGGAGTGTTACCCACCTTCAGCTGTATCCCCAGACCTGTTGTTATTGCTACAAAACTCAGCAATGACCAAGTGGCAGTGGAAGAACTGAAGCATTCTGCATAGCTCCAATCTCTCTTCCCCAAGCCTCCCTTCCCAACTCTTCTGCTCCTTGCCCAATAACAGAGGTGATTTGAAGACTTATTTTTAGGTAGGACATATTCTCATCTCTGCTTAAGAAATTAGTAGTCCTAATGGTTTCTTTACCTCTGTTCTCACAGTTATAAGCACTGGGAGGAGAAGGCTGTGAATTCAACCCTCATAGGCTGAGATAAGAATGCATAGGGAACAGTTGGAAATGGACAGAGCTGGTGTTTTCAGCCACACATGCAGTCAGCTGCTTCTTGACTTCAAGTGCTTCCCCCACAACCAGTGATGTGGGGACCTCAACAAATTGATAGTGCCAAATAATTCAGTGTCATGCTATTGGGTCAAGTTCCATTCTAAAGAAAGCACAGGGATACATACATGTTACACAGGCAATGAAAAACTTTAATCCAGGTGGGGAGTCCTCTCTCCATTCCCCTTCTGCTTACTCGTGCACTGTAATTTGCTTAGGTAATTACCATGCAAATATAAACCAGTGCTGCAACATGTATGGCACCTGATATTTGTATTTATGCAAAGAAATGTGACACTAGGAAAAATGTAGCTGCTTATTCTAATAGCATATTATGCAATAACATTAGGGTTTAAATTCCCTGTAAGAGACAGGACAAGGAAGTCCAATCTTGTTCTCCCCTGACTAATTACAGTGTGTGCCAGGATGCAGCCAGACACTGTACACCCTGCAAGCCACAGCAGACCACCAGAGGGGGTGAACTCAGATCCTTGGCTTGCCACTGCAGGTAGGTGCTTTCTGTTTCTCCAAAATGAACCACTTGTGTACTTGGTCTTTAGGAGAAGACCCTGGTCTCTGGACACCTCTCTCTGTATCCCACCATGTTTCTGGAGAAGCAGGACTCCAGAAGGGTAACACCAAGTGATGGAGTGAGAAATATGTGGCGTATGACGCACGGACTCCAAGAGTGGATCAAAGACACCTCAAAGACACTTTATTAAAATCAAGCAAGCCTTTTATACTTTTACAGGGGGCTGACGTGTCAGCCTGTAACTATGCTGAGTAATTTTCCACTCTTAGCTCTTTTTTTCCATTGCAGACACAGCAACTTAGCAATTCCCTTTATCTACAAGGCCACAAGCTCTGCAGACTACTCCATATCTTAAAGTTTCTCTTCTTGCTCCCATGGCTTCCTTCCAACAAGCATAACTGTGTCTCTCTCCCAAGGTCGGTTTTCGCTCACTGATGCTGTCAAGCTAGCTCGAGAAATACCCACAGAAATATATTATTAAAATATTTGTTTGGGGCAATAGAGTACTTGTTTCTCATATACACCAAACATCAATCTCACTTAATTTACTACTGTGATTGCACAGCTAGGTGAATGTTGGTGATTTTCAAACTTGAGAAAAGGAGCATAAAACTGTTTCTTAAATATATATATATGTAAGAAAGAAAGACAAAAGACACTGAGACACCACTGTAAGGTATAGAACAGTGGGGTAGCCCTGTATGTTAGGGAGCATTATGACTGTCTAGAGCAGGAGTCCTCAAACTACGGCCTGTGGGCCGGATATGGCCTCCCAGGGTCCTCAGTCCGGCCCCTAGTATTTACAGAACACCTCCGCCGGGGGTTGGGGGGGGGAAACCAAGCAGCCACAGATAACTGCCTGCCACTTCATCTGCGCGCCGGCCCCTGTTTAAAAAATTTGAGGACCCCTGGTCTAGAGCTTGATGATGGTGATGAAGGGTTGAGTGTTTATGGGTAAGAATCAGGGAGAAGGCCAACAAGGCAGATATCATGGTGGGAGTCTGTTATAGACCACCCAACCAGGATGAAGAGGCAGACAAAATATTCTTTAAGCAGCTTTAAGCAGATTCTTTAAGTCTGACAATTTCTAGCCCTTGTTCTTGTGGGGGACTTCAACTTACCACATGTGTGCTGGAAATACAATACAGCAGAGAAGAAACAGTCTAGGAGGACCCTGGGAGGGTGTGGAATATAACTTCCTGACACAGTTAGTGAGTGAGACAACTAGGGAAGGCACCCCGCTGGACCTGTTTGAAAACAGAGAAAGACTTGTGGGTGATGTGATGGTTGGAGGCCATCTTGGGCATATCAATCATGAAATGATAGAGGTTTTGATTCTTGGAGAAGTAAGGAGGGGGGTCAGCAGAACTGCTACCTTGGATGTCTGGAGGGCAGACCTTGGCCTGTTTAGGAACCTGGTTGACAGAGTCACTTGGGAGGCAGTGTTGAAGGGGAAAGGAGTCCAGGAAGGCTGGACATTCTTCAAGAAGGAAATCTTAATGTCACAGGAGCAGGCCGTCCCTATGTGCCGAAAGACAAGCCAGCGGGGAGGAAGACTGGCCTGGCTGAACAGATTGCTTTGGCTGGAACTCAGGGGGAAAAAAGAGAGTTTATGATGTTTGGAAGAAGGGGCAGACAGTTCAGGAGGACTACTGCTGCGGGCATTTCGGGCGAGCGGGAGTCAGATTCAAATACTCACAGAGTTCAAGATCTGATCCGTTTATTGTACAAACCAGGTAGACTTTTATAAGGCATTCTATAAGCGTGCAATAATGTGGTTGGCTATTTTACAAGCGTATAATAATATGATTGGTTAACAATTGTTTACTGGGAAGATTTCTGTTTCTGCTTGTTCTGGCATGTAGGCTCCTTTCTGCGGTTTCCCAGCTCCTCTTATCACGTCCCGTTGGCCTTGCTTTTGAGCAAACATCTGCAATTTGCTCCTTTTTCTTCATCCCACTGTTCTGGCCGTAACCTCGTCTTATTTCTTCAGTATTTTTCCACTTGCTTCAGAGTTCAGTATAATCATTCAATACAGCAAGAGCCCCAACACCTCCCCCTTCTTTTTAAATACAGCATTAATACTGCGTTCCACACAGCTCTGAAAACATTGTAAAAGGCAAGGCACTAAAGTAACAAAAGAGTAACAAACAACAATATAGACAGACCTTGTTTCAATAAATCCTCAACCACCCTCAATTCTTGTTGAGGTAAATAATTGATACATTTAAACGGTAAATCAACTGTTGCAAAAAAATACATATTTTAACAAGTGTAGTATTCCACCAGGTACAGTTATCACTAAAGCCAAAATTCGTGTCATTATACTTCTTATCTAACCAACCCCAATATGATTGATTTATAGCCGTATAGTTTACTCCCAAAGGCTCAAAAGCTAGTTCAAAGCAGAAACGCATTTCTTGTAGGTGACATCTGAAGCACTTTTTTTCCTTTTTTTTTTTTCTTTTTTTTTTTTTTTTTTTTTCTTTTTTTTTCTTTTTTTTTTTTCTTTTTTTTTTTTTTCTTTTTCTTTTTTTTTTTTTTTTTGTTTTTTTTCTTTTTTTTTTTTTTTTTTTTTTTTTTTTTTTTTTTTTTTTTTTTTTTTTTTTCTTTTTTTTTTTTTTTTTTTCTTTTTTTTTTTTTTTTTTTTTTTTTTGGGGGGGGGGGAGGGGTTTGTAATCAAGTCCGTATTTTTCCTTGAGAAGCTTAAGCTGTTCCTCTTGTTTCAGGAGAGTTT